>NC_141622.1:27551420-27806420 GCF_047967505.1 Dipteris shenzhenensis | reverse complement strand
TAGTGCCATTTTCTAGGGCCCAATAAGCTCCCAATAAGAGATTGGCACCACTACCATTCTCCACTGGTAGAAATGTTTACCGTAATATTATAGGAGGGGTATTCCAATGATCATAGGAGAATGGAACTAGGTTCCAATCCACATGTGAGTTTGGGATTCTAAGTGCCATTTTCTAGGTCCGTGCATGAGATTGGCATCACTGGAATGGTATTTTAGAGGATGGCACCACTGCCATTCTCCACCAATGGAACATAAAAGGATGCACATGTGATTGGTACCATTGCCATTCTCCATGTTCCAGCATGAGATTGGCACCACTGCAATTCTCCACTGGTGGCATTCTTTGCATGTCTCCTATGTGTAGTTATCATATTGAGTTGAATTTTCCCTAATCCTCCATAAAATTTCAAAGTTGAATTTACCCTTTTAGTGTAGCATGACACTGGTGCCAATGTACCTTTGATTGACATAAATCTTTTACTTAAAGCCTTCACATTTTGCCAATCTTTAGAATTTTTTTATATTTTTTAATTTTAGAATGGTATTGGTACCAATTCTTACACATAAATCTTGATTAGTGTTCCAAGTCTTTCACTTTACAACTAGAAATTTCCAATTTTCAAATTTTATTTATCTCAAGGGATATTGGCACTAGTGCCACTCTGAAGGACTTCTTATGAGTCTTGGAGAATGGAACTAGTGCCATTATCCATTTAAAATTTGGATTTCACTCTGTAAATTTGCCATTCAATAATGAGAATCAAAATTGAGATTGAAGTTTAACTTAAAATCGAAATTTGAAAACTAGAATTTAGTTTTTGAAATACAATCTCAAACAGAATTTATATATTTGAAATACAAATTGAAATTAAAAATATCAATATGAATTTTAATTTGAATCTAATATTGGAGAGAATGGCACAAGCGCCATTCTATATATCCAAAATTCAAAAGGGAACAATGGTGGGAAAACTATATTTCAAATTTTGAATTATTTAGTAGTTTCAAATTATCAATTTAACCTTCAGAATCTACATTTCAACCAAATCAAGCCCTTTCCTCTCATTTCAATTGATGCCTTTCCCTCATTCGCTTTCTATTCATTTCAAACAAATCAATCCTTTCCCCTCATTTCAAGCTTCTTCTAAGTCATACCCTTTCCACACACGGGTTCGGTTTGTAATTTATTAAAATTTTAGTGGAAGAGAGAGAGAGACTTTGAACATGCTCTAACTTTGAGAAAACAAATGCAGAGAGAGAGAGAGAGAGAGAGAGAGAGAGAGAGAGATTCGAATGTTGCCTAACCTTTTTAGCGTGCAGGGTTCCGTGCTCTTCCCTCTGCATCCACGAACTTGGACTTGGTGCTCACCAACAGACTATGTAGCTCAAAGCCTCAAACAATCACAGACTGTATGCATCTCTACTGAGTGCTGAATCCCACGCAAATGTGTACACTTCGGTCATGTAGTTCGAGGTCATTTGGTGAATTTGATGCATCACTCATCACATCTATGATTGTGAGGCTTTGCACACTGCAAGATTGAAGGCAGGGGCCGTAGAATTGAGGAGAGTCAACAGATAGAGGACTGAGAGGAGTCAGAGATGATGGAAAGGACTGAGAGACTTAGAGCTGAGAGGAGTCTCTATTATAGAGCAGTGCAGACAATTACTTACAACAGATTCACACAGAATTGAGGATGGGTCACTGAGCTACGAGCTCGAGAAGGTCACACAGACTCACAGAGAGTCTTGAGGGCAGGCAGGGGCAAAATCAAGGAGGTCGCATGGACTTAGACAGTCAAGGGAGTCTTGATGGTGGAAGTCTTGAGGGGGGGGCATGCAGTGACAATACACTACTATGTGAGGGCTCAGATGGAGTGACGGAGTCAAATGGACTCAGACGGAGTCACGAAGAGTCTTAAAAGTTGAGGGTGCCACACTGCTACAGTGGACTGAATGCTGTTGAGGGGTCTGCTCTATCTCAAGACTCTAAGGAGTCGTGAGGACTTAGTGAGAAGCATACAAGGAGATTGACAGCATAGCATATGAGGATAGTATGAGGAGTATCTGACCTCTAAGGAGAGTACTATGTACGAGGAGATTGATAGTAGGGCAATGAGAATGAGTGACAAAGGAGAAGGTAGGTAGGTACTAGGGTTCTTCAAATGTTTACCCTTGCATCTCATTAGTTTAACCTTTTGTATTTATTTTTAAAACAAATTTAACTTTACCTACCTAGCCTATTCAACCTAGATACATTTATTGGACCTTAATCAAGGTGAGTATACTCTAACATAAAAATATGTAACTCAGCATAACGAAGCTAACATGAATAAATTACTCACACAACTAAAGTAATATGATCAAGTATTTATCCTACGCTTTTCTTTTATTTAACATATTTCTTTCATCTAGCCTATGCATATCTTTTGTTTAACATACTTAACCTATGCATTTCTTTTATGTAACATATCTAACCATTGCATTTATTTTATTTAACCTATTTCCCCTATGCATTTATTTTATTTCTTTCATTTAATTTTTTATTTAACCTATGCATTTCTTTTATTTCTATTTTACATTGTCCACACTCCTTTTTTCCTTTTTTGCAGTGTCCTCACACCTTTTATTTAACATATTCTCATCTTCATTTTAAAAAATCCATAGCTTGCGATCTAATGATGAGCATGATTACATAGCCTCCATTTTTTTACAAAATGTGGAGAAAAATCACATGCTCATCAACTACTTCAATCTACAACTCAAAAATTTACATTACTTGGACCTTGATCAAGAAAAACATACTCTAACATAAACATTTGTAGCTTAACCAACCTAGCATAACCAAATTAACGTGAATAAACTCACATAACGAGCTAGGTTCCTTAAAGTAATATTGATCAACTATACCACATATATGAATAAATGGAAATAAAATAGTGTATGGTTTCAAATGATTACCACATTTATACACACACACAAAGTCTATGGTTTCAAATTTTGGCATCGCAATGGGAGAATGGCATTTGTGCCATCTTCCAATCTCCCCATTTTGCAAAGCTAAATTCTTTTAAACCCATTGCAATGTCCCAATTCAAAATTTTGGCTTTGCAAAGGGGGAATTGCACCAGTGCCATTCTCACAATGCATTGTACTTATTTAAAATATTTGCTTCACAAAGGGAGAATGGCACTAGTGCCATTTTCCCATTGCAATTTCCTGATTCAAATCTTGGCTGTGCAAAGGGGAAATGGCACTAGTCCCATTTTCCCAGTGTAATTTCTTGATTCAAAATCTTTGCTTCACAAAGGCAGAATATCACTAGTGCTATTCTCCCATCACAATGTACTGATTCAAAATGTAGGCTTTGCAAAGGCAGAATGGCAGCAATGAAAATATGAATCAGGGTATTGCATTTGGAGAATGGCACGAGTGCCATTCTCCCAATGCAATGTCTTGATTCAAAATTTTGGCTTCACAAAGGTATAAGGGCACCAGTGCCATTCTCCCATTGGAATGTCCTAAAGATAAAAATAGTGTATGGTTTCAAAGGAATACCACGTTTACACACACACACACACACACACACACACACACACAATCACACACATGCACATGCACACACATAGTGTATGGTTTCAATTTCTGGCATTGCAATGGGAGAATGGCACTGGTGCCCTTCTCCATTCTCCTATTATAAAGCCAAAAAATTTAAAATTTAAAATTTTCACCACTACCATGTTGGGATAAGTGTGATCAAGGGCTTGCTCTATGATGCATGTGTGCATCTATGGGAGTCACATGTGTGTGTGTGTGTGTGTGTTATAGAGGCACATCTAGTGCTATGATGTGTCTAGTGTGTGACCTAAGTGATGATGTATAAGCCAAAGGTCCCCACATGGAAGGTTCCTTTGATTTAGGCTAGTCCCACTAATGTAGGGGCTGATTGCCACTGATATGGGGGAGGTGCCTACACCATCCTCTCTTTCTATAAAATGGAGGTCATTACTTAATTCTAATATAATGGATTTTTCACTTGTGCTCTCACTCTTTGCGCCATGATGCATCTCTTCTACCCCTCACTCTTCTTCATTTCGTATCAGAGCTGGTAGGTTCTAGAAAATCCACTTTGGTAGTGCCACCTCATCATCTTCCCCATCACCTCCATTTTGAAGCTCTCTGTCCCTTTCTCTTCAGAAATGGCTAAGATCCGTTCTCTTCATTCTCTGTGTCTTTTGCCAAACCCTCTTAATTAAAGATTCTTCCCTCTGGGGTGCACCTTTGGCTCAAATCATTGCTCTAGATGTGGTCTCTGCTGCTCGTATTGATCCAAACACAGCACAACAACTGGTAGCAAAATTATGTGCCTATAGAGTAAATGATGACTTGCCCTTCAAGCACAAGTTAGGCAATGCCTAGAGCATGATTTTGGCAAAATCTGAGCCTATATGGTCCACTGGTTGCAAAGAAATCAGCAAAAGAATAGTCGACCTTGGAGAGACTCTCACAAGCAATGTGGCGCACTATTTTGCCTCTCCTCTACTGTGCTTACTCTCTGGTATAAGACTTTCATTCCAACTCACAAAGCCCCAAATCTAAAGATGTGTGGAGTGAGAATTCAAGCCTCCATGTTACTCTGTTTCCTTGCAAGCATTTTTTACAGTTTTTGAAAATTTGATGCTAGAGTAAATGCTATGTTGATGCTTGAGAATTGAAGTAATGCCAAGGTTCAGTTCAGAGAAATGTATTTTTAGTTTGAAATTCAGTTAGAACTGATCTTTTGTCAAAATGCCAAGCTCTGAGGGATCTTCAAATGATAAACACTTGAAGAAGACTACAAGAAGGACAAAGAGCTTGCTGATCCATTTCTTCATACCTTGTTTCCATCTTTGTTAGTTGTCAGCTGGCATAATAGATGGGTTGCATTCTATGTGCCTCTCCTTTTTGTAGCAATACAGCACCAATTGAATGCAAAGATACACTTGTATTTACATAAAAGTCTTGAGACCAATTAGGGGGCTTCAATATTGGGCCCTTACTCATGACCTCCTTAAGTTGTTGAAAAGACTCCTATTGCTCCACGCTGCATTGGAAAGGAGCTCCTTTTCTTGTCTCGATAAGTTTCCAGAATGACATATAAAGGATGCCAAGAGAAATTTCTTAGCTCAATGCACATTTAAGGCAATAGATGGTCAACACTATGCCTATGCTTGTAATGAGCATTCTAGAGGAGCATACAGTAAAGGAGAAATTACTTATGACACCTTCGTGAATGTGCCTCAATTCCACTAATATTATGCAAGCATTTGTATTTTCAAGAACGAGAAAGAATATTTGATTGAGTTGGAAAGACTTAATCATGACATTCATGCACTATGAAAGATCACTTCCACTTTAGAGATGTTGGCAAAAGCTAGGATCATATGGAGAACTTTTAATTCTCCTATGACCACCCTCCAAAGAACTCCTACTAAAGTGGAAGTGGAAAATCTTGTTGACTTCTACACATGATTGAGTGCAATTGTACCAAGGGGAAAGCAGGAAAGGATAGAGGTGATGACAAGCTTTAAGACACTAAGGGACAGTATCAAGACTACACAAGTATAATTTTCCGTAGTGATGAAGTTTTTGATCAGATAAAAAAAGTATGTCTGGCATGTGAGAAGAGAGATGTCACATATGAGGCTCCATAATTTATTAAAGACAAGGCAAAGAAGGATGAGAAAAAAGAGATGATGGCTTAGATGTGGAGGCCTATAAGAAATTGGCCAAACAAATACGCAAGTCTTGTTGCAAATAAATTAGTGTCCAAAGAATGATTTTTTGGCAAAAAGGGATAAAGATCATTGCATGGAAGATTGCATCATCTAGCAAGTCAAGCGTGATACAATAAAAAGTACGATTGAATATTTGCTGACAGAAAAAAATATTCCAATGTCAATGTAAAGTTTATCAGAGTATTGTGAAGCGGATGGCATCAACTTTACCATCGGCTAAAAAGAAGGCTTGGGCACACAAATGGGTCAATGTAGAAGAGGACGGGTTTGAAGTTACTCCTATGGCGAATGACATTCTGGAAAATGTGCATGCATATGCACAAAAAATCATCAATGAGCACACTCTCATAAAAGAAAAAACTTTGAACAAGTGCTTTTTTTTCATACATGAGATAATTTGAGTCTGGAAAGAGTGTAGAGTGCAAGGGAGTTTCATTGAATGAGTTATTGTCCGACTCTTGTTCGATGACACCGCTTGGGAGAGGCCTCAGATTTTCTTTGTCTATGAAATATCACATGATGATATTCCTCAACTCCTTGATAGAATATTACATACCACCATTGATAGAGTGGGGCTATGTAACATCATCATATTTGCTGATAAAGAAGACAAGGGAAAAAATTTTGCTACCCTAAAAAAACAATATGGCAATGAGCTTAAGATTTACACTGGTATTGGGACAAGAGAGAATGCAATCTCAAGATACATAGTCTTGAGACCTTTGGCTTGTGCATGAAGAGCCCTTACAATGATCACTCCTTACAAAACAACATAAGAGCGAATGCAAAGAGATTGCAAATAATGCTGGAAGAGCATAAAGCTCCAAGTCTCCTCCATTGTAATGCTAATCACTATGAAAGGCCAGCAAAAAGTGCTGTTTTTTTAATTATTATGATGAAATTTTTACTGCCGCCCAGATGGAAAGTCACATTGTGTTGAATGGGACATTTGTTTGAAGCTCTTATAAGAAAAGGACACTTTATAGATATTATTGAGATCCCTACTTGCTTGGAATACCTTGATACCGTGGCTGCTCTCACAATGAAGTATGATAAAAAAAGGTCCAATCTCACATGAAGAGGATGCTGACATAGAGATGGCCATGTATGATGAGAGCAAGAAAGAGGATGAAAATGCTGAAAGCTGTGGATATGATAGTAAGGACACCAACGATAATGAGGAAGCTGAAGGAGATGGATATGACATTGACCTTGCCTCAGAAGGTTACATAAAAAAACCATGAAGATATCTAAAGGTATGAAAACTTATCCTTAATTTTCTTCATTTATTTAAAAATCCTTTTTTTTGTTATAATTAATTTAAATATTTGAATCTCATAATTATTTTATCCTTTTATAGGGGGAGGAAAAGGAGGGGAGGACATAGCTAGAGTAGAGAATATAGGAAGCTCATCTCAAGAAAGCAAAGCTGCTCTGTCTATCCATCGGATGAGTCTAGAAAATAATCATACCTTACAGCAGATGGGGAAGTCATTTCAAGTTAGGTTTAGAGTTCGAAAACAACCTCTTACTTTTCTATTTGATGAAGAGAACATTTCAATCCTCTTAAACCCCAAGAAAGAGATTAATGACAATGTCATAACAGCCATCCTCAGATTTGACACAAACTTTTTCTTGACTTTATGCTTTTGTATTTCCATTGGATCAAATGAACTAATACTCTTTTCTTTTTATTACAGTATGGTTTTAGAACATCTTCCCCTTTATATACAGAGACATGTATATATGGTCAATCCTCTTGTTTCTAATGTACTTAGCAATAAGCAAAAGACCATAAATGATGTTTGCAAGTGGCTGCAACTTGTTGATTTAATTGAGGTGCGAGTTATCTTTCCTGCATATCACAAGGAATAAGTATCAATCCTTACTTAGCTTATCTCTTACATTGTGGAGGATTATGTCAAATAATAATCATTATTAATTGACAATGCATCACGCATTGGAGCTTGGTGACTATGGACATCTTAGCCAAGCAATGTTTCTTTGTCAAATCAATAGCATCTGTCCATGGCAGTGTGTCAGAGTAAGTTAGCAATAAGTTCAAAAATCTTGCTTTGCTTTTCTCTTTTTAAGGGATTTCCCAAAAAACTGTCCTAAGCTATTGCGTATGTAACAAATCCAATCCTTCGGGCTTTTTCAAAATTTACATTTTTTTAAAAAAATTCCCCTAGCCTATTGCATCCTCAACAACTTAGAAAGGCTTTTTTTATTTAGATTTCAAAAACTCTTTATTAGTAATATTATTTATCTATAATATAATATAACAATATATTAAAAATTATGTAAAAATGTATTAAAACATAGTGTAGTCTATATTATTATATAAATATGTTATATTTATAAGATATTATTTTCTAAGATTATTAATATTAGTTATATAAAATAAGAAATAAATATAACTAATAATTAAATAAAAAATATTTAACATATATATTAGCTATATATTAAACTAGCTAATTCAAAATGTATATTATTGATATAAAGGAAGAATGATAGTCTAATATATTTTTATTTTAAAAAATTAACATATTTAAAAAATAATTTATAAACAAAACAATATTCTTTCAAACAATTAAAGAATACAAGTACATCATAAAGTAAGGGGTATGTACTGAGGCCTTAGATTTTCTTTGTTTAAGGCTTGTGTAGAGTTTCATACCCATCGGATATCATTTGAGTTGTTTGGAATGCGTATTTTCCTATTTTGTACCATGCATGTGCCCATCTCCAATGGATATGATACTTTGGATAAGATTTACACTACATTAGTGTAGGACCTCTGTAAATTATCATACCCAAATGATATCATGTAGTATATGGTTTGAAATGCATATTTATCATTTCTTAGCATGCATCGTGCAAGAGTGTTGAGAAATACGCACATGGCATTGTGCTTCTTAGGTCTATGTACTTGTTTTTGATGGGTATGATACTTTATACGAACATTAAACTTGCTTACTTTAATGCTTGTGCAAAGTATCAAACCATTCTTTGGTGTGATTTATCATGCAAATTTTACTTAATTTTTAATATATGAAATTATCCTTAACCCTAAAGCCTACATCCTAAATTCTAAACCCTAATCCCTTGCACCTAGACCCTAAATTGTTCAACATATATTCTACATTCTAAACTCTTCACCTTAAATGCTAAACCCTAAACCCTAAAGCCTAAACCCTTGCACCTAGACCTTAAATCATTCAACCTCGATTCTACATTCTAAACTCTTTACCTTAGATGCTAGACCCTAAACCCTTAACCCTTAACCCTTAACCCTTAACCCTAAACTATACACCGTAAACCATACAACTTACTTTCTATATTCTAAACTTTTAACCTTAAATACAAATCTACAAATCCTTAACCCTAAACCCTAAACCCTAAATTATAAACCGTAAAACATACAACTTATTTTCTATATTCTAAACTCTTAACCTTAGATATAAAGCTATAAATTCTTAACCTTAAACCCTAAATCCTACAACTTATGTCCCAAACCCTAGAACCTATATCTTAGACCCTAAAACATAATCTATAGACCCTAGACTCCAAATTATAAACCTTAGCTGAAACCCTAAAATACAAGCAATAATTTACAATTTTAGGTGATTTGTTTTGGGTGTACCGCCAGCTTCTTGCATGTGCAATAGGTTGGTGGGTAAAACCCTCAGCTATTGTGGTGATTTGTGCAATAGATTGGGATTGCACATTTGGAGTAGTGTAGCATATTGTTTTAGACTAGATAACCCTTTTGTTGTCGCACTCCAACAAGAAATATTTTTGTTAGGGTAAGGTCAAATTCATGGCTTTATACCTACTAATGGAACGAGACTTAGTATGTCTTTGTCACATCACGCCCCAAGCATTGCATCAAATCATGTCCCATAAATAGTTCTATACATGCCTTTTTTTAAAAGAATTATGTTGCACACACTGGAACACGTGTGGGTTGTTAACGTTAATTTTTCAGAATGGTGTTGGGCATCTATGGTCTAAAGAAGATGAAACCTGGCATGATTGTAATAAATAAAATGGCATAAATTTGTTAGCTAGGAGGTATTGGATTTGGAGTAGCACAGTGTCTTGTTTGAGGATGGATAGCATTTCTTTGTCGCACGTTGAGGTGGAACATTTTTGAGTTGGTAAGGTCAAATCCATGGCTTTATATCTTGTAGTGGACAAAGGCTTGGTATGCCTCTAAGTCACATTGGACCCAAGTGCCATACAAAATCTTATCCCATAAATAGGAATATACATGCTATTTTTATTAAGAAAACTTATCACACATACTAGAACACGTGTGAGTCGACAACATATATTTTTCATAGCCATGTTAGACACCGATAGTCTAAACAAGATGAAACTTTTAAGGATTGTCATACTATATGCATATGATATGCAATGTTATGACAATTTGCACAGATCTTACACTAGATAAGATGAAGACGTATCTAAAATATTATAGATATCCTATATTAGATAAGTAGAAGATGTGTCTAGAGTTTCATAGGGATGGAAGATAAGCACAAAGAAAGACGAGTAGTAAAGAACTACTAGATATTCATTAGGGACCATTCAAATGATATTGGAGGAGTATGATACATTGGACTTCCATTGAGTAAGATGAAAACTTTTACAAATTATCACAAGTACATAGGGTAGGAGCACACAAACATATTTATTTATTTATTTATGTGCTTATATGTATATGCATGCATGCATGCATACATACATACATTTACATACATATACATATACATATACATATACATACATACATACATACATACATACATACATATATACACACACACACACACACACACACACACATTTACATATACATATACATATACATAACATATATATATATATACACACACACACATATAAATATACATATATATATATATGCACACATGTTAGAAGAAGCTTATTTGAAAATAGGAGAGATATGTATGTAATATATACACATATATATATATGTGTGTGTGTGTGTGTGTGTATGAGAGAGAGAGAGGGAGAGATATATTATATTATATATAATTTGATACATGAAAGAGAGAACGAAAGAAGAAAATGGGAGGGCGTGAGATAGGAGAGGGAGAAATTAATGAAAAGTGGAATTGGGAGTGGGGAGGGAGGGAAGAGTGGGATGAGGAGTGTGGAGGGAAAATGGGGATGTGGGAAAGGTGGTAAGGGAGGAGAGGAGAATGAGAGATTAGGATAAGCGATTGGGGGCCAATGACAAAGAGAGAAAAATGGGGAGATCCAATGGGAGAAAAGCCTAGTTTTTCCTATATATTCTCTATTTCTCTCATTCATTCTCCCATTTCAACAAGCAAGAGCAAGAGGAGGAGCAAGAGAACTAAGATACTTTTCCAGATAATTCTTTTTTAAGTTCACTTTCAAATTTATGATCTTCTCGCAAATAAATTTAGGAAAAACAATTAGAGAGAGAGAGAGAGAGAAATTTAGAGAGGGAAAGAGAGAGAAAAGAAGTGAAGTGAGAGATTAGCCATGGTCATTGTCACAGTAGTGAGAGTGAGGTGGAGGGAGTGGAGTGCACTGAGGAAGAGAGTAAGTGATTGGCCATGACCATTGCCACAGCAGTGAGAGTGAGGAGTGAGGGTGTGGCATGAGGGAGCTAGTGTGAGGGATTGGAGTGGCCATGGCAACAAGAGTAAGGATTGAGAGAGGGAGTGTGAGGCAATGGTGTGTGGGAGGGAGTGTGAGGGATTGGAGTGTGAGGAGTGAGAGAGTGGAATGTGAGGGAGTGGATTATGAGGGAGTGGAGTGGCTAGGGCCGCTAGCTCGATAGTGAGAGTGAGGAGTGAGGTAGTGGAGTGTGAGGGAGTGTGAGTGAGGAGTAAGGGAGTGGAGTGGCCACGGACGCGGCCACTGTCACAGTAGTGAGAGTGAGGAGTGAGGGGCTGGAGTGTGAGGGACTAGAGTGGAGTGGCCATGGTGGTGGCTATTGCCGCGGTAGCAAAAGTAAGGAGAGAGGGTGTGTGAGGGAGTGGAGTGGATGCGGCCAACAATGATAATGAGAGTACCGTGGCAGCGAGAGTGAGGAGTGATGGAGTGAGGTGTGAGACTGTGAGGGAGTGAATATGCCATGGCTACTACCATTGCAGCAGCGAGAGTGAGGAGTGAGGGAGTCAGTTGTGAGAGAGAGATGGAGGGAGGTCAGCGCGGTGGTAAGGGAGAGCTCTCTTTGTGAGGGAGAGGAGTGGAATGAGAGAGTCGAGTGTCACAATGAGGGAGAGGAGTGGAATGAGAGAGTCGAGTGTCACAATGAGGGAGAGGAGTGGAGGGAGGTCATTGGGAGAGGAGTGGATAAGACAGAAGCCAAAATCTAAGAAAATGTGGGAGAAAGGGAATGTGAAAAGATGTTAAAAATTTAAGAAATGGAATCATACCTCTTTTGAAGAGAAGTGAGCTGTAAAAAGTTGAGGAGTGAGTTGTTGTATGACATCATATGAAGTAAGAATGAAAATGAGGAGAAGCTGAGAAGTGAGTCATATGAACTTGTACCAAGTAGAAAATGAGGAGAAGATGAATAAAAATGAGGAGGAATGAAATAATGAGAACCTCAAAATTCAAAAATTGAATTTCCCCCCTCTCCCTCATCTCTCCATGTGTACCTACCCTTCCCCTTCTCGCCATGCTCACACCCCCCCGCCATGTGCACAGCCCCTCCTCCCCAACCCATCCTCATGTTTTGAAACAAACTTTTTAAACATTTAATCCCATGCCTGCTCCCTCATCCTGCCATGCTCACACCCCTCTGCCATGCACACACCCCCTCCCCCCAACCCTCCCTCATTTTTTCAAACAACCTTTTTAAACATTTGAAATCCTAGAGAGAAGAGTATCTCAAAATTTAAAATGTACATTTTGAAACAACCTTTAAGAGCCGACTATTATTAAAAATGAAATGAAAATAATATAAAACTGAGATTTAAAAATATTTTTTAAAAAAGTTAAATTTTTATTTTATTTAAAATTTGAATTTAATAATTAGATAATTATTAAATTAGTAACAATGTAAAAATTTAAGTTTCCCGTACTTTAAAAAAAAGTTTAAATTTATTTTTACTTACATTTTAAGTTCAATAAATTTGTTTTTATTTAAGTTTAAAATTTTTTAGTTAGAATTTTAATTTCATTTTATTCATATTTTTCATTTATTAAATTCGAATTTATTTTCATTGTAAATTTAGTACTTATAGATTTTTATTTCCAAATGAAATTAATTTTTTTTCTCTCCTTTTCAAAAATTTAAATTTAAATTTATTTAGGTTATTAATTTAATTATTAGAGGACAACTACCTTTTATCTTGAAATTGATATTTTAATTTACTCTTTATGTACAATTATAACCTAAGCAAATTAAAAAGAACTTTGGAAAAGAAAATATATCTTGCTTTAATTCGCTTCAATGGTTGGTGTAGTCTAGATTAGCATAGATTACTTGGCCTTAGAGGAGACACAAGTTTTCGATTTTGCTCAAATTTTCCCGTCTAGCTCCTAATCAATTGGAGTCATTCCCTTTGCTCACATGCGGTTTCACACTCTTCATGACAACCCTCAAGTGATTGGCTCAATTCAATATGGGTAGCTATATGTATCAGTGTGCAGGGCGGTTGAAATTGAAATCATTGCGCATAGCATATTACAATTTTATCAGTGTGTAGGGAAGTTGAAGAGCAGATTATACTTTTATTACTGATAGATTAAAAATGCCATCAATGAGTGATAGTTTTTTATACATTTTTGCAAATAATGAAGCCTTGTAAAGCCTTCTAGGTTATCCCCATTTTTTGTTAAATCATCTATGTATATATTTGAGTATTGTAAAGTCTTCTAGGTAGACTGTGACAGTGGTATCATTGGGCAGATTGTGACAGTTCTATCATTGGGCAGATTGTAGCAATGGTATCACTGGGCAGTTTGTGATAGTTGTATCATCGAATAGATTGTCAGTGGCACACATTGTACTTTTGTGAAAAAAATTATTGTTCTATATATTAAAATGACTTATCCTTATTGTTTTTGTATATAGGAATCATGGAGCATGCCAAGATTATCATGGATGTTGATGTTCCAGTATTTGTTAATGATATGACCTTGATGCACGATGGAAAAGTTTATGCCCCAAAGGACTTCCCACAATGGAGTGTACTTAAGACCATTAAGAGAGCTTGGTTCTCAGTAAAAAACAAAGAGAAGCTATTCTTCGTATGTGACAAAGAGGGACTTTGAGGAACATGAGGAGCCATAGGGTCCAACTTTTGGAAAATGCAATATGCTTCACGGGGGCACTATGCTCGGAATCACAATAAGGAAGGACAACACTTTAATCACAATTTACGCCACGTCTAGAACTGGCAATAGACAGTTTGTTCTCTCCAAGAAAGATGCAAAGCACTTTGTGATGCCGCCTCCAAAAACAAACCATTTTCTTGAATTGATGCCTCTGCATTGGAGATCCTCAAACTTGTATGGGAGCAATTCCCCAGTGGAAGCAAAGAGAATGCAGTCAAAGATAATGCTTGAATACTTCCAAGGTGCCATCATAGAGGGACCTAAGGTAAAAGGAACTACACATGAGGCAGAAACTACACAGGATGAGGCACAACATATAACCTTGGTTCATGTCATTTCTCATCTCCTCTCCTATCTCCTCGCTAGCTTTTTTTATCTTTAGTTCTTCTCTCACATTTCTACTTGCATATTCTATTCACTTCTCCTCTCCTATTTCTACTCGCATACTTAGTTCTCATCTCCTCTCCTTTCTCCTCGATATCTTTTCTCTCCACTCTTTAGTTATCCTCTCCTATTTCTACTCAGTGCATACTTTGCAAATGAAGAAAGTTCTTGCAATTTTCAATTTTGTTGAGCACACAATGAACGACTTATCATAGATTGCCAAGAATAAAAGACACTGAGAGGAGTGAAAGAGGCAAGGACCATTGACACAATATGAGAAAGATGATTTTATTGCCCAGAAGTGGCTCGAAGCAGAAGAGAATGACAAGATAAGACATTACATAGAAGAGCTACGAAAGTACTCTTCAAAAAGAGAAGAGCTTGCACATCTATTAGGAGAGATGTCTTATAGAGTTGCTCATTCTAGACAATGTTCAACAAACCAAGTTGAAAGTATTAAGAATATACAAAAAGCATTCAAAGAAAGACTGTTTCATTATTTAGGCATCTTTATGTATTATAATTATATTGATGAACATGGAAAAAATGATGCAGAGGATGGTGTAATCCACGAGATAGAGATCGCTAATGTGAACTCAAGATTGTAGCTTATTTCTCTTATATTTACTTGTACTTGGATTTACTTATACTTGGATCCCTCAGTTATATCATAAACTACTTTCACAAATGTGATGAACTCTTTTTTCCATGTACTCTAGTTTTAAAAACATGTCACATCCAGTCTTTTAATATTAAAATTTTTAAGCTTACTTTTTGCTTCAATATTTTATTTCAAGAGACACTTTTTTCCCCATTTTTTTATCCAAAAGTACCTCAAAAAATGAGTTTGGATAGTGCACTAGTCTAAATAAATTTGGGCCCATCATCAGTCCAAAAATAATGAAATAGGTGTTGCTCTTATCTTATTTTGTAACTTGATTTGTTCTTAGGGGGAGGAAACTTCAACCCATTTGGAGATCCATACTTAGAGACTGGATCTCAAGAAGAAGAGGAGAGGTTTGCAAAAGAGGAGGGCATGTGATCAGAGGCCTAT
The DNA here is from genome assembly GCF_047967505.1 of Dipteris shenzhenensis. Classification (NCBI taxonomy): domain Eukaryota; kingdom Viridiplantae; phylum Streptophyta; class Polypodiopsida; order Gleicheniales; family Dipteridaceae; genus Dipteris; species Dipteris shenzhenensis. The sequence goes on along the minus strand of NC_141622.1, from coordinate 27,790,853 downwards.
GCGGATAGGCCACAAACAAGGAGGGCGAGGAAGATGAGAAGAGTTTGGAGGAGGAGGAGCAGTAGTAGGATAGGATATTTTGCCTTTTTGTATTTTGACACTTTTTACATTTTGTAGCATATTACTTTGACCGATTTGCCATTTTCAAGTTTGGCACTTTTGCCATTTTGTAGCGTATTACTTTGGCAAATTTGCCATTTTCAACTTTGTCGCCTTCGCCATTTTGTAGACCTTTTTTAAAACATTGTAACATGAGTTTGTAGACTTCTTTTGTAACATTTTAACATATTTCTAATGAAAGAAAAAATTTTGGGGCAAGATGGGACTGAAATAAACCCCATCCTACCCCACATAATCTTTTTTTACTTTTGTTAAAACATTGGTATATACCGACATTGCAGTGTCAATATCTACCAATGCTCATACTGATGCCCATCCAATGCTGAGAACATTCACTTAGTGATGCCCATATTGATATTGATGCTTTCTTTGTGATATACACACCGACGGACATTCTGACACTTTTCACTTGTTTTAAAAGAAATTTATTTGTATTTTGGATTGGTATTAGTGTCATAAAGTGGCCTGACATGTCTTTTAGTGGGTAGGTTACAATGACACTCCAAATCCTGAGCTCTAGAAATTAAAATATGAAAAAAAAAAGTGCTCTGTGGCTAGCAGAATGATCATAGGAAACCATTTTCTCATCTAGAAACTTAATCAAAATAGCCAATTGCTCATCGAGGTAGCTGGGTGGGCATTGGCTATTCAAATGCCATCTGGCCTCGTCAACTTCACACTACTCCACCCTCATCATCTCCACCACCCTCGTTGACCTCACACTACTCAAATGTCATCTTCACAACCTTAGTAAACTTCATGCCTCTCCATCCTCATCTCCTATTGCACCTCGTGCTCCATCCTCATATCCATCATATGGAACCACCAAGCACTATGTCCCACCTCCATATTTTTCTATTTGTTTTCCTATCTACCTCCAAAGTGGTGGCGATTCCCTCCCATTATTGTAGAGCATGGTGTAGAGATATCGAGCTCCACTCGTGATATGCCAAGGTGCCCATTGTGCATTTATGTCACCGACTTGTTAGCTGTAGATGCGGTTGGTACACTGCCCATGAATAATAGCTGGATGAAAGCTATCTTTATGTACTCTAGTTAGTGGCTCAGTTAGTATGCCACCTTAGTTAGTTGAGTTTGGTTTGAGACCCACATATAGGGTTCACCTATTCTTTTGTACTTAGAGTTCTTTTGGCTTTTACAACTAAGAAGAGGAAAATTGTTTTCAGCCTCCACCTTTGTGTATATTCTTCCATTGTGTATGTGAGAAAGTTGCAAGTGAGAGTGCTTCCTTCTCTCCCACTCTCTTCACACAGTATCAAAGCTCGGTTCTAGTAAGGAGATCAAGAAAGAAAACCAAGTTTGTGGTGTCCTAGTGAGAGAATCAATGTTGCTTTCCTTTTTTTTGAGTTTGGGAGCAAATCTATGCAGGTCGCACAGCTAGAAAGTGCTAGAGTGCACTATCTAAGTGCAAGAGTGCACTGTTTAAGATTGGGATGCCCTTTGTGGTGTGGTAAGAGGGAAATATATGCTACTTATGAGGCAAATTCACCCTTGAGAGGCAGAAGTTGTGTTTTTTTGCAGTGACAGAATATTTTGCAGTCTTTTGTAATGGTGTTTGATGCTCTTTCATAGATTGTCACTGAAAAGATTGACAAGAACAACTTCCAAGCATGGAAGTTTAGAATGACAAATTTCCTTAAGGGAAAAATCTATTAGCAGTTCATTACTGGAGCTGAACAAGAACTAGTTATTCCTAATGTTCCCAATTAACAAGAGTTGTAGGCATTTAAAGGCTGGCATGAGAGAGCCAAAAAAGTTATGCACTAACTATTTATCAGTATTTCAGATTCTATGATTGTGCATATTCAAGATGCAAGCACGCCGAAGGAGGCATGGGATACTTTGACAAAAATGTTTAGCACAAATACGCAAGCCAGAAAAATGCAACTCAAGTAGGAGTTGCATAATGTGCAGAGAGAAAAGATGAGCATCAATGACTACCACATGAAGGTGAAGAAGATTTCAGATGCACTTGCTTCTATTGGGTCACCAGTGGAAGATGATGATTTGGTTTCTATGACCTTGAATGGTCTAGGAAAGGATTATGCACAATTCCGGACATCCATTGCTATCCGTGAGAATTTTCTTAATTTTGAGGAATTGATTGCTCTTCTAATTTTTGAAGAGCAGAGAAATGGTGGTGCACGCATCTTCTTCAAGAGGAACTTCAAAAGATGACAACTTCCTAACCGAGATGGCGATTCCTATTTGGATCTTCTAGGTAGGTGTGAACTTCATTTTTTGCATTGCTTGGCTAGAAATTGCACAGTTTTTGTTAGTAGTAGGGAAGGAGTGATCTCTATGTGTGGAAAGATGAGTCCTGGTTGGTTACTCAAATGCTCGAAGAGGTAGAGGCAGAGGTAGAGCAAGCCAATTTGGAGGCTGTGGTAGAAATCAGAATATGCAACAAATTCAAGAAAACCAAACCTATGGAGGAGGATGTGGTAACTTTAGAGGCAGGAGGAGCCAAAGAGGTCATGGTGGATGGCAAAGAGGGAAAAATGCAAACAGCAATGTTGAATGCTACTACTATGGTAAAATGGGTCATATGGTTAAAGACTGCTATAAAAAATAGAATGACATCATGACTGGAAAATTGCAACAAGGCAATTATGCATCCGCTAGTAGACAGGGTGATGACAAAAATGAGCATCTGTTTATGGTGCAGCACATGACCAATTCTGTGACAAGTGCAGAAGAAAGCAATGATGTGTGGTATGTTGACTCAGGTGTGTCAAACCACATGACAGGTCATGCAAAATGGATGCAGGATGCAAGGAAAATGGAAAGACCAAGATTTGTGGAGATCCTATTATGCAAATTGGTAAAATTCCTTTGTTTATGTAGGATGGAAAAAAGAAATGCCCGTCTAATGTATTTCATGTCCCAAATATCACCAAGAACCTGGTTTCTATTGGTCAAATGGTTGAGCAGGGCTTGCAGGTCTGATTTAATCCTCATGGATGCTTTGTTGAGGATATGAAAAATAAAGGTCTCTTGATAGAAAAAGGGAAGAAGAAGGGTAGGATGTTTACGTTGGATGTGAACATGCCTGAATTGAGTGCAGCAATGTTTGCACATGGGACCGATGTAGTTGCAGATATTGATATCTTGCATAAACGCATTGGAATTAATCTACTCTGATGTGTGGACTCCTAAAACTACATCTATTGGAGGCTGTCATTATTTTGTCACTTTTATTGATGACTACAACAGAAAAGCTTGGGTATATTTTATGGAAAAGAAAAGTGAAGTGTTTGGACCCGATGGCCATGATACTTTGAATGGGCTTACATTGGTGCAGTCAATTCAAGCATGTCCACATCCAATGTAAGCATCTTGCCCTTCTTCTTTCCTTTTGCTATCGAGCGATGATTATTTTGCATATCCTCAACAAAGCATCCATGAGGATTAAATATGACCTGCAAGCCCTGCTCAACCATTTGACCAATAGAAACCAGGTTCTTGGTGATATTTGGGACATGAAATACATCAAACAGGTATTTCTTTTTCCCATCCTGCATAGACAAAGGAATTTTACCAATCTGCACAATAGGATGTGCAGTATCATCACCAGTCTCCACAAATCCTAGTCTATCCATTTTTCTTGCATCCTGCATCCATTCTGCATGACCTATCATGTGGTTTGATGCACTTGAGTCAACATACCACACATCATTTCTTTCTTCTAAACTTGTCACAGAATTGATCATGTGCTGCACCATAAATAGATGCTCATTTTTGTCATCACCTTGTCTACTAGAAGCTGCATAATTGCCTTGCTACAATTTTCCATTCATAATGTCATTCTGCTTTTTGTAGCAGTCTTTAGCCATATGACCCATTTTACCACAGTAGTAGCATTCAACATTGCTATTTGCATTTTGGCCTCTCTGCCATCCACCACGACCTCTTTGGCTCCCCTTGCCTCTAGAGTTACCACATCCTCCTCCATAGGACTAGTTTTCTTGAGTTTGCTGCATATTTTGATTTCTACCACGGCCTCCAGATCGGCCTCCTCTACCTCTGCCTCTACCTCTTCCAGCATTTGAGTAGAAGACAATTTCTTTTGAAGTTCCTCCTGAAGAAGATGCACCACCATTTCTCTGCTCTTCAGAAATTAGAAGAGCAAACAACTCCTCAAAATCAGGAAATTTTTCACGGACGGCAATGGATGTCTGGAACTGTGCATAATCCTTTCCTAGACCATTCAAGGTCACAGAAACCAAATCATCATCTTCCACTGGTGACCCAATGGAAGCAAGTGCATCTACAATTTTCTTCACCTTCATATGGTAGTCATTGATGCTCATATTTTCTCTCTACACATTGTGCAACTCCTGCTTGAGCTGCATTTTCCTGGCTTGCATATTTGTGTTCTACATTTTTGCCAAAGTATCACATGCCTCCTTTGGCATACTTGCATCTTGAATATGCACAATCATAGAATCTGAAATACTGATAGAGAACCAGTACATAACTTTTCTGGCTCTCTCATGCCATCCTTTAAATTCCTGCATTTCCTATTGATTGGGAACATTAGGAAGAACTGGTTCTTCATTTCCTGTAATGAACTCCCAATAGCCTTTTCCCATAGGGAAATTCGTCATTCTAAACTTCCATGCTTGGAAGTTGTTCTTATCGAGCTTTTCAGTGACAATCTGTGAAAGAGAATCAAACGTCATTATAGAACACTGCAAAATATTATGTCACTACAAAAAACACAGCTTCTGCCTCACAAGGGCAAATCTGCAAAACTAACGAAAGTGGTATTTGACCACACAGTCACTTCCTAGTGACGATTTTGCATGAACAGGCAATAAGGATGATTCTGTAACTCCCAGTATCTCTGTGCATAGGAATACAATGCAATTTTTACAGCAACTTTTCACCGACCTGAAGAGCAGTGGTCGCACAGCAAAAACAGGGCCTTTTTCTCAGTGCTTGCAAAGAACTTCCACCTCAAAAACGGGCCCCGAAATGTCCTCGAATCAGAAAAATAAAGTCACTAAGGACTTACCAAGACACCACAAATTTGGTTTGCTTTCTTGAGCTCCTTACCACGAACCACGCTCTGATACCATGTGAAGATAGTGGGAGAGAGGAAAGGAGTCTCACTTGCGGCTTTCTCACATACACAATGGGGGAATACATACAAAGGTAGAGGCTCAAAAGAGTTTTCCTCTTCTTAGTTGTGAAAGCCAAAAAATCTCTAGTACAAAGAAATAAGAGAACCCTATATGTGGGTCTCAAACCAAACTCAACTAACTAAGGTGGCATACTAACTGAGCCACGAACTAGAGTACATAAGGATAGCTGTCATCCAGCAATTATTCATGGGCAATGTACCAACCGCATCTGCATCTAACAAGTCGGTGACATAAATGCACAATGGTCACCTTGGCATATCACGAGTGGAGCTCGATATCTCAACATTTACAAGATGGGCGAGCTTGTGAGGTACTTTACATGATACAAAATTTGAAGCGTATCACTGCTCCATGCAAGGTTTTCATATTGCTAATATGGTGCACTTTTTTCTTTCTAGGTATGTGAGCTCAAAGGAAATAGATCCTACCATGCTTGAGAATGCTCGAGTTATGTCAGTGGAGGTGGTTTGTTTAGTGGAGGAGCCCTTTCCACGTTCTATTCTCACAAGCCAACTACATCTCATAGTGCATTTGATGGATGAGATTGCTATATGCGACAATGTACATGCACGATGGTTGTTATTCCTTGAGCACTTCATGAAGGCCTTGAAGGGTTTCGTGAGGCAAAATGCAAGGCCCAAAGGTAGCATAGCCAAGGGTTGGTTGGTACAAGAGTCACTTGTATATATTTTCGAGCTTCTTGTTGATGTGGATAGCTCTCTCCCACAACTATGAAGAGATGATGAAGACCTAAGGATGACCTCTATTGTGCCTCAAGGGCAAGAACGGAGCAAAGTAATAGACACATAGTTGCTTAATAATATCAACCTCTATTGCATGCTTAATAGTGATGTGATGAAAAGATGGGTGACAAGATACGAGGATGCAAAGGCAAGAAGACAAGGAAAGAGAGTCCTCTTTCATACACATCACGAATCTCATGTGCTATACCCTCAGCATCTAAGAGCACTTCCAAAGGATATTCATGTGGATTGGCTACTTGACGATATGGAGAGAGCAGAGAGAGACGAGGGGATGCATATCACAATAGAATAATGGGAGTATGCTAGAGGATGCATAAGCAAGGTCGATATATAGAATGTTATGCATAAGTCAGGAGCTTTCAACAATTTAGATTGCTTATTTAATTGACTTTTTCTTGGTGTAGTATACTATGTTCAATGCTATATGGTGTGACGGCGAGCATTTTCAGACACAACGGATTCATGATAAGAGAAACACACAAGATTACGGCATCATTGCTAGCTTTGAGGAAGCCAATGGAGCCATGGATGATTATTGTGGCATAATCCAAGATATTATTAAGCTTGACTTTCAACACTTCTTTGTGTATGTTTTGGATTTCAAGTGGTTTAAGGACGTGGTGGAAAGAGGCCCTAATGCAATAATCAAACGCCATGCAAGTGGCTTTGTAATTATTGACTCCATATAGTTTTGGCAAAGCAAGGACACACTAGTACTACCGCAACAATGTGAACAGGTACTGTACACACATATAAAAATACTCACTTTTAAATATTTGATACCTTCGATGCAAGAAAAATAACATGATTGTATTTGTGTTTGAATTAGGTTGTCTATTAACCAATGGTGGATAGTAATAGGTGGTGGCATGTCATACCTATTACGCCAGGTTCCAAAGTGATGTATAGTAGCGTATGGAGGGCCATGGAGGTGATGATGACCGTATACGAGAGAGGAGGATGATCATGAGATAGGAGATATAGATATTGAGGCCATTACCCATGAGGACGAGCCTATCATTAGTGATGCTGATTTCGATGAATACATGAGTAGCACAAGTAGTAGTGGGCTGAATGTATTTGTAGATCTCAACATTGGTTTCGATTTTGAAGTAGATGGTTTGACAAGGGTTGATCTCATTGAGGATGAGATCAAACCGTAGCCCATCATTTTTTACATATTGTCTCATTCTTCTCACCTCACTTAATTTTTGTATATGTGGGTTTGCCAAAAAGCATTGATATTTTTATTAAAAGTACGTGCTTTGGTAATCATGGGCAATGTTTGGAAAGCAGTGATGCACATTTATCAGCTTGCACCAAAATATCACTTTCTGTATTCTCTGTTCTGTGTTTATAAAGGCATCTAAATCCGCATCTAATTCACAGTGCAGACAAGCTATTAGACGTGCTAATAGACCCACTTATAAATGTGCCCATATTTTCACTATTCTAGCTACACCTATAGATGCGCCTGCTATTTTGCTCGTCTATAGTTCCTTTGTCTTGTTGTGATGCATAACATAATGGGTACCAATGGAAATTGAATTGTGCTGTAGATTTGACTTTACAATAATTGATATAGTTATGTTAATGGATTTTTAGAACTTCAAATATTAATATGAGAGGTAGATTTCAAAACTTGAACTTTCATTGTACATAGATTGCTGGTTTTTCATGAACAGTGCGTGCTGTGGACTTGTAACTACTACTAGAGTAGTGAAAAAAAATTTAAAGCTTGCAAAATCTAATGTTGAGGTAAATTTGAAAACTTGAAGTTTCATTGTACATGAGCCTAAGTACTATAGGAATACTAAAATACGCTCAAAATACGAAAGCTATTTGAAAGTGATATCTTTGTGTCGACCATCGCGGAGGTTTGGGCTAGTTTCCTCTTCAAGAAGGTCTTTAATGAGCATTTGCATATTGATCGGTGCCTCCTCCGTAAAAGCGCGTCGTGTAGTACGCTTCAGAGCAGACACTCTACCCCTCATCTCCTCCCCTTCTGCCTCCTGCATCACCCTCCTCACCAGCCTCTCCACCTCCTTCCTCTCTCCCTTCTCCAACTTCACCCCTACCTTCCACTCGTTCACTATGAACCAGCAATTTGTTACTTGATCCATCATCTTTGGCCACCCGATCATCGGCACCCCCATGCTTATACTTTCCACTGTCGAATTCCACCCGCAGTGTGTCAAGAAGCCTCCCACCGCTTTGTGCGATAATACTCGCAGTTGCGGTGCCCAGCGTATTATCATCCCTTGCCCTTCTATGTTCACCCCGTCGGGCAGAGCTTCCTTTATTTTTGTTCCAGATTCTCCATCCGAATCTGCTCGAAGAACCCACAGAAACGGCTGTTTGCTGGCTAGGAGCCCAAATGCCATTTCCTGGATCTCCACTGTAGACATCGGGGCAATACTCCCCAAGGATATATACAACACCGAAGAGGCTTGCTGCGTATCTAACCATTGCATGCAATCGTCTTCATCGCACAAGCTCGCGCCGACTCCAATGTCCAGGGCGTTTCCTTCCTGGAAACAAGAAGAAGGCAGCAGAGGGCCTAGAGTGTACAGGTTGGGCATTCTTTTCCGCAGATGCTCGTAAGCTTGGCTCTCTAAATCATGGAAGGAGTTTATGATAATACAACGGGCCTGCTCCAAGCATGCGAATTGCTCTTTGATTTGGGCGAAGAGCCACCGCGCACTATCCTCGCCTGCAACCGTTCTGAAAGGCAAGTCGGCAGGATACAAGGGCGGTACACCCTCTACACAGGTGACGAGATCCTGAGAATCGGTATCCTGAACTGCAAACATAAGCTATTCCAATCAGGATATATACATCACAATTTTCAACTTGGCAAATCATGAAGAACCCTTGAGAAAGGTATTCACCTTCTCCTGTGAAAGGATTGCAGCCAGTTGACATAATCTCGGGCACATATAAACTACAGGCGAAAGCGACCAGCGAATTCGGAAAGAACGAAACTCTAGGAACGCTCCACTTTGTCGCCACCTGTTGCGCCCAAATAAGAAACGAGTCCGCTATGACGCAGGTTATGGATGGCTCTTCCCGTCGCAGTTTCTGAACAAGCTCATCGAATCCACTCGCCATACACTCCACAGCAATTGGAAAGTCGCTACGGAGCGGACTACGGTCATGACTGCTGGGAAGACCGTCCGAGATCCCCACGAGGCGGATATTCAAGCCAGAGTCCGCGATTTTGATTTCCTGGTGGGCTTGGAGCATGCGTTTGACGTTGTACTCGCTGGTAACGAAGGTGATAAGGAATCCTTTGGCAGACAAGAGCTTGGAGAGCTGCATCAAAGGATTGATATGGCCCTGGAGGGGGAAAGGAACCACTACAGCGTGAGGGGTACTCGACGCATGGGAAGGGGGAAGTTTTGCCATGGGGAAGGCGCAGTTGTGCTTGGGAACGAAATGATATAGGCAAAGAAAGCTGGCAATATGAAGATAGACGACGTTGGGCAACGCAGTCTTTTGGGAATGCAGCGATATAGGGGAAGAAAGCTGGCAATATAAAGATAGACGACGATGCACGTTTTCCTTGGCATAAACAATGCTTGGCTAAATCAGAGCTTGGAGAACTTTTTGACTTTGTGCCACAAACTTCCTAATTTAATTAGTTTCTCCACTCCTCAAGCAGAACCGACCAGCCCTGAAATTTGAAGCCTTCGACCACCTTCAAAGCCCTTTAGGCATTCTAGGGAAGGCCATTGGAAAAATTGAGGTTGCAAATGAAGGCCAACAATTGAACCAGGTTGCAAATTTTTGCATGTAAATACATGTATTTACCCCTATTTACTTACTTTTGAAGGCCAATGACAGATTTTCGTTGATAGATGAGTTTTGTTTCATTAAAGAAGACACCAACTTTGATGGCCTTGTCACATCTTCTTGAAAACACAAGAGCTAGTCATACTATAAACTTCATGTCTCTTGGGTGGGTCACTCATAGACGTGTAACATAGCACATTAGTCCATGGAGCAGTATTTTTTTAATAGAAGGACTCACATGCAAGTTACATACATGAGGGGATTTATAAAGTGACAACTTGTATGTGTATATTTATGAGGTGTCTAACTTTAAGATTGAATCAGGTTTTGCATGTGATCATGTGAGGATGTGATCATGGGTGGTAATCATGTTTTAAAAACTCCTATTCATGTTGACCTAGTAAACGTCAACCAGATGACTTGCTCAGTGGTACTCATGGATTTATAGGTGCTAACTATAATATACCATCAGTATAATTATTTTTATTAATGGAGGATTACATTGCCAGTATTACGCCATATACCAATGGTAAATTTACATTTTTTATATGTTTAAAATATTTAGTGATGACATTGCCTAAATAATGGCATATTGTCAAAGTCAAGCGTGTCCTTTTTCTTGGGGTTGTGAGCTCTCATGCCACTTGTGCAGTGGGGGTTGGCCAACTCTAAGAAAGGGCATCTCTTATGGCTTAGGGTTGTAAGCTCTTTTATTTTGCTAGTATTGGGGCTTTGGCAATTGTTTGAAAGAGATTAGTATTTAGAAGGTTTTTTACCTCTTTAGTATTGCGGCTTAGAAAATCCTTTGGAGGAGACCAGAGTTTAAAGGTTGCTTTTTAAATCTGGATTTGTATGTCCCAAGTGTACAAAATATAGGCTCTTATGTGCTTATATCACGTGCATTCAAGGCTTCTTTTGTTAAGCCCTTTGTAACCTATCTCTAGCATTTCCTTATAAAATTTTATAGATTTTATAAATCCCATAGTGTAAATATAATTTTTTGCTATAAGAATTTTAAAAACTCCTTCTACGAGAGATACATTACTAGTTTTGGAGTCACTTGGGAAGCAATATGAGAGACTCCAAACATATGATATCCAAATATATCTACATTAGGTGTGTTACTTGAATCTACACATATGAGAGAGAGGTGTCAATTGCAACAACCCTTGGCAAGCCCAAATTTGACTCCTCACAGTGCCAAAAGGCTAAGAGAAATAAGGTGAATGATATTCATAAGGCCTTCCTAAAGGAGATGGATATTGGATTGAATTAAGGGAAATAATGGTATTGATTTTATAACTTGTCATGCTAGTGGCTTCATCCATTGTTCACATATATGAAGCTAATTTAGGGTAGTGTAATAGTGATCAGAAGGAAGGGTAGGTTCAAGGGTAGACAAGAGGTAGCAAAATTGGGAGATGGGTGTGTTTGGAGATCTAGTTGTCGATGTATGATTGGCATGTTGCTCCAAAGTTGATCCATAGATTTTTGTGAGCTCGTGAATGCATTGTATGATACTGTGTTTTGACATGAATTGTTGGAGTTGGGTGTTTAATTGAACTATTGTAGTCAAGGTTAAAATCTCCTAATATGTATGTGGGAGTCCTCCTGTTCAAAGTGGTGAGCATTTGGTGGAGGGTGTGAGAGAGCATGTATGCCTTGATCTTGGGTGGCTGGTAGACATTAACTATAGCTACGGAGGAGATTTTCCAAGAGTATGATATAGAAAGCAAGCATTCAACACCATCTTGGGAGTTGTACTACTCTCTCATGCACATTGAAGTTCATTTTTCTAATATATCGCAATTCCAAGACCTTGTGTCAAATATGCATGTGTTGTGTGTTGGATCAACATGCATTTCTTGTAAACAGAGGATTGTTGCTACACAAATTCTTTTACTCGAGAGGATTTCTAGCTTGTGTGCAAGAAATAACATACTATTAAGGTATTGCAATGTCCACTAGTCATATTGCTTCTATGCAAAGACATGGATCTAATCTAGTGAACAAAGAAATTGTGGCTTTAGTTGCTCAATTTCTTGTTCAAAGGACTATCAAGTCAATATCACAAACTTGTGTATAGTCATTTTCATACACATTGCATCCTATACAAGATGATACGACATGTTCAAAATACTTACTAGTCAAGTTAGTAACAAGACCTTGTTGGAAAAACTAGACCCTTCACTAGTTTCTCCACCTAGAGAAACTAGACTGTTGACTACTTTCTCCACCTAGACGAAATGATAAGTGGCTAAGTTGTGTGGAAAGAAAGAATCTTAGAGAGGAGAAGGGAATGGTTTAGTTCAAAACTTCAACTTTATGTGCCCACAAGGTAGAACTCACAAGCACCAAACTTAGGAGATAGACGATAGGAGAACAATTCCAAAATGCCTCAAGAATATGTTCTACAAATTTGAGCCAAAATCTCTTTCCAAAGACTTCACCAAAGATCCAAAAGCATGCAATAGTCTATTTCCCTAGATGTTGTGTGGTGAGCACAAACTTTGCTCATACTTTTTTCCTTCCTCTCCTTTGGTTTCTTGCTCACAATTCAATAAGCCACATCATTAGGGTTCATAACTAATTCACAAATGGCTTAAATTCTAGCTGGTTTACAGTCATTTTCTACACGTAGCTTCTTGTACAAGATGCCACCACATGATAATAAACGTATTAATCAAGGCAACAATAAGATCTTCACAATGTTCAATCGAGGGAAATGTTGTTGAGTGTATTGTAGCGAAGGAAATTATTAGCCCAATAGATGAAATTTATTGTGCATGTTTCGTTATTGGTTGGCATGTTGGTCCAAAGTTGATCCATGGATTATTGTGAGCTTGTGAATAAGGTGTACTATATTGTGTTGACATGGAGTTTTGGAGTTGGGTGTTGGATCTCATTGAATTGTTGTAGTGAATGCTATAATCTTGTAATATGTATGTTGAGGTCCTTATGTTTGAACTTTGAAGTGTTGAGCATTTGGTGGAGGGTGTATACACTTTGGTCTTTGGCGACTGGTAGACATTAATTATTACTATGGGTGGAATTTTCCAAGGGTGCAATATGAAATCTCCTAATATGTATGTTTGAGTCCTTATGTTCAAAGTGGTGATCATTTGATGGAGGGTGTATACACCTTGGTATTATGTGACTTGTAGACATTAAGTGTAACTATGGGGGGGATTTTCCAAGAGTGCAACATGAAAAGAAAGCATACAATGCCATCTTGGAAGCTATACTTCTCTCTCACGCATTGGAGTTTGTTTTTATAATTAATATGTTGCAATTGGAAGACCTTCTGGTCCTAGAACTACATTGGAAGTTAGGGAGGCATGTCCTCTGTGTTGGAGCAACATGCATTTCTTGTAAACAATGGATTTTTGCTACATAAATGCTTTTAAATCAGAGGATGTCTAGCTTGTGTGTAAGAAATGACACGATATTAATAGATTGCAACGTCCTCTCATATTGCTTCTATGCAACAAAGTCTCAACAAAGTCCATTTAGTCTAATGAACAAACAGATTGAGATTTTAGTCACTCGATATCTTGAAGGACTATTGATTCAATATTAGCAAGCTTGTGTATAGCCATTTCATACACATCGCATTCTATACAAGATGAGATGGCATGATTAGAAAACGAGGTAACAACAAGATCTTGTTGGAACAGCTAGACCCTTGGATAGTTTCTCCACTTAGAGGAAATAGTAAATGGCTAAAGTGTGTGGAACATAAGAATCTTAGAGAGGAGAAGGGAATGGTGTAATTCAAAACTTCAACTTTATGTTCCCACAAGATAGGACTCACAAGCACAAAACTTAGGAGATGGACAACAGTAGAACAATTCAAAAATGCCTCAACAATATATGCATGGATTTGAGATAAACATGCTTAAGGAAGGCTTCACCAAACATCCCAAAACATGCAGCGGTATTCTACCTTGGCTGCTCTATGGAGCACAAACTTTTCTACTTGCCCTGCTTTGGTTGCAATCTCCTTCACGAGCTTCAATGATCTTTTGTGGTGCAAGTTCCTTGGAAAATACCCTCTTGCCGACATGTTCTCTCCTACTAGCTATAAGCCAACACCAAGGTCTAAGCTCAAGGGGTTCACCTCATAAAATTTTAGTATACCACATGCATTCAAAAGGAGGGGTATTTTAATTTAACTTTTTGGAAATTTTTAACAGGTTTACAATAACAAGAGTGGTTTTTTAATTCAACTTTAGAAAAAAATCACTTAGTTCATAAGTAAAGAGGGGTGTTTTTATCAGGGGGAAATTTTAGTTGAGGGGTTTTTTTAATACCCCTTGAATGCACATGATACATAGGGTTTCTAAGTAGTGCACCCCCTGAGGATTTAAGGGATGCTTCCTGTCTAAACTGTTTGTGAGAACTATTGTGCACTTATCCACTCCTCTACTAGACAATATGTTGATGCTCTACATGCTAAAGTAGGGTAGAATGCGTAGAGACAGAACTCTCTTTTGCCCCCCAAAATGGGGCTTTTATAGAGGGATGGGAAACCCCAAACTAGCTCAACTAGTCTGTAATCCCATTGAGCAATCTAGAGCCATTCTAAAAATAGACCAATGGCTAACCAATCTACCACAAACCAATGGACCCGGTCTGTGGATCTATCGACCACTTGTTGGCTCCTTTTGGTAGCGTATAATATGCCTCCTATAAGAACATTTTGTTGGTTGTATATTAGCCCACCTTCCCTTTCCCTAAACCTATCTAGGTCTTTCTAGGAGCATGTACTTTTGCAATGACCCCTTGATGTGCTACTTTTGCAATGACCCCTTGATGTGCTACCTCTACCTTCGCATCTCATACACAGTCGTTCATAGTAACCACAAAACTAATACACACGCCTTGTGGAAGCTCCAAGAAGGCCTACAAATGTCATCGTACAACATGAACCTCATGTCCTACATGGTGCTTGGAGGTTTTTTATGCCCACCTCTAATAGTGGACCATGTGGTAGCTCACATGGACCTAGCCTATAGTTTTTCCCACATGGTGTGCTGCCTCTACCAGTCTTAGCATCTCCTACACAGTGCAGCCACAAAACTAATCCACCCCCATGACAAATCCCAAATCTTCATCTAATAGGCCCAACATATTTGTCTTGCTATCACTAAGGCACATTACCATTTTCTTCTACTTTTGATATTGCGTAGCAATTTCTATAGACCAACTCCATTCCCAATGAATTTGTGACTATTTGGAAACACCTTGTGGGCACTCCATTGGCATAAAAGTCCAAGTTATTGTAGTACACAAAATAAGAGACGCTCTGCAAATTCCCCCACAACAAGGATAGTTCAATAAGATAAACTAGTTGTGAGAAGAACTTTGAAGACAGGCTTTGACTATGCTTTCAAAGTAGGTAGACACCCCCTTGGACATAAGGTCTCCACAAGATTGAAAAACTCAAAAACAAAGCACAAGATGTAAACATGGTTTTGGATACTTTAGGACAAAGCACAAGTAGCAAAGGAGGAGTGATGGTTAGTTCTCACCTTGTAGAGTTCCTCTTTCACAAGTTGTCAAAACATAGATCATGGAGGCGACACTGTGATTATGAGATCCAAACCCATTTTGGATGACCCCTCTTGGTGAAGGTGCATACGCTATCGTTTATTTTTTTTTTAATTCAAAGAAAGGAATTTTCTATTAATGATTGAAAGACTTCATACAAAACAGTAGCCCTGAAGGTGCTGAGTATGGAAACAAACCAAGAAAAGGTTGAAAGAAAAACCGGCCTGTTCCAAAGAAACCCAACTCATTGCCTAGGGAATCTCTAATACTAGGGCTAACAGCCATGTGGGGGGGCTATACAACTAGTGTATCCCTCGCGGAGTGAAGATGTAAAAGACTCCTACATGCCAAGCCTTGCAAAATCGAGCACGCCGCTCAATAGTCACTCTAGAGCTTGGACTCCCATGCTCCCAAGTGGAGCATAGAGTATAGATGATATCCTGCCAGATAGCGACCATGGTAGGTGGAACCTGATGCTCACCCATCACGAGACTGCAATGAGCCACCCAAATGTTCCACGCAGTGATACTGGCTACCACCTCCCTAACGCAGTCTCCCTAACGCAGTCTGGAGAAGAAATGGGAGCTAGGCTATCAGGAGGGACTGCCTCATGGAATGCTATCCTTTATATGCTCTGACCCTATATCCGATAGGATGGGGAGATTTCATCGATCTGGAACACAGCCGCAAACTAGACCATAATCATGTCCAAAACCTAGAATGGACATCTTGGGGCACTCTCTAGGTCACCCAATGCCGTTCCCTTGAAGGGGTCCACCTTGAAGAGTCCATCTGAAGCCTCTTGCAATTCCGTGTGGTGTAAGAAAAGAATGGCATCTCATCCATGTGCTCAACAAGACCTTTCCTGGAGGGCCAGAACCACTCTCCCGGATCCCACTAGACCTCGCTCAAGGGTCTACCCTCCCACAGCCAGAAGCGCCATCTGGGGGCACCTTGCTCTGAGATAATGGGAGGGTCAATGTGCCACTCCTTCCCCAAACGTCCCACCACTCTGATCATCTGCTAGTGAATCCCATCAAGACTCGCATCCATCTCAGGGTCCCTCTCAATGAGCGGATGAAGTAAGCCTCCAGGTCCTACATAGTAGAAGTCGAGGTGCGTGCTGCCTCGCTGCATCATCATCCTCAAAGGGACACTAGTCTGAGATAACGGCCCCAACTAGATGTTGCTCCTCCAAGTGTGAAGTCCCTCCCACTAGGACAAGTTTAGGGATGGCTAGGTTGATCTCTCTCATCCACTGCCCTGCCCCTCGCAAATGCACTACGGCCTCAAGCATCGCCTCTGACTCCCTAGGTAATCTGCTCCATCTGCCAAAAGACCTAGTCAGGCCAATGTCCCACTGTGCCCAACCAATTTGAGTCCGTTGTCCAACCATACGCCCCTCCTGATCTAAGATCTCACGGTGCCACATAAGGGGCTGGCGCTCAAACTCCTCTCTGCATCTAGGTGGAGCACAAATGAGACCCCTTGCTAGTCTCTGCCAAACCCGGTGAAGGCTCTGCATGAAGGGGGTACCCTTCCCTATAAGGGGAGCCTCTAAGAAGATCCACCTGTGTGAAGGCTGCCACTGTGCTTCGGTGCGTGGGCTGTTCCTCAGAAACCCTCTCTCTAAGAGGAGCTTCTAAGGCTCTGCACCTGGAGTGAGGCCGCAGACAAAACCAACTTGCCTAGAAGGGCTCTGCTCTGCATCTCCAGATCTATGATACCCAAACCTCCTAGTGCCTGTGGCAGGATCACCGTCTACCAAGTGACCCGAGCTCTAGTATTCCGTGTGCCATCCGATCCTACCCAAAGGAAGTGCCAAACCAACCTTCGGCGCTTCCCAATGCATCCTCTGTGAAAGCACTAGTAGAAGGCGATATACCAGGCCATGGCAAGAAGGAGCTTGTTTGCCACTAAGGCACGCCCTACTAGGGAGAGCAGATCAGTAGAGAAGCTTGCGCTGAACCATGCTCTAGTAGGACCGGGCCGATATGCTACTCTACTATAATATCAATACCAACCTGGCAACCAAGGTATCTCCCTGTTTGGCCCCACAGTATCCATCTGAAGCCAAACTCACTCCCCCACTCCTGGATCTCCTGTGTCTTCTCATGGCCTGTGAAGAAACCTATAGACTTTTTCCAGTTGATCCACGCCCCTGGAACCTTGTAGTAGATAGCCATGGCTCCCCTGACTCTCTCCAAACTCACTGTGGTGCCCTCAACATACAAGGCTGTGTCATTTGCAAACTGCGAGTCAAGTAGCTCCTCCTCCTGTCGGATTAGAAGCCTCATCCCTATGAGACCCGCCACCTGTGATCTCAAGTAGGAGCCCAAAGCCTCCACCACGAATAAGAAGAAGAAGGGAGCAAGTGGGCAGCCCTGGTGGACTGAGCACAAAAGAGGAAAGGTCTCGCCCGCGTGTCCTCCAATAAGCATCTGGCTAGAGCTCCACGCACAAAGCGTAAAAACTCCTCGGACCCATCCATCTAAGAAACCCAATCTTTGCATAGTGCCCTCCAGGAAGGACCACTCCACCCTATTATAGGCCTTCTCAAAATCCAAGAGAAGGATGGCCAGTGGCTGTGACTCCTCCCTGGACCAATCCATTGCCTCCCAAAAACTGAAGATGTCCAATATGCTACGCTCCTAGAAAAACCCCATTTGTGTGTCGTGGATGATGTTAGTAAGATGGGGCTATAACCGCACGCTCAAGACCTTGTCCAGAGAGGATATTGTAAGCAGCATCAACTAGAGTGATCGGTCTCCACTGCCAGATATTTGACCTATCTCCCCCTTTTGGGATCAAAGGGAGGGAGCCTGTGTTGAAAATCTCCTGGCATGCTAGTCATCCAAAAGGGGTGGAGATATCTCCTAGAAGTTTTGAAAGAAGTCCAGAGTCAAACCATCCTCACGAGGACACTTCTGGAGAGCCTTGAGGGCTTCCCATTTCTCCTCATCCGTGAAAGGCTCCTCTAGCCTGCTGCATAAATCCTGTGAGACTACTACCAGAACGTGATCCCAAACTACCTCTCGGGCCACAATACCAGTTGGAGTCATCATCTCCGTTTGAAAGAGCTAGCTATAAAAACCTATGGTCAGGTCTAAAATCTTCTGTAGGTTAGAGTGCATGATGCCCTGCTGCGGATCCCAAAGATGCAGTTGTGTGCTTGCCAATCGAGCCCAAAGGTCTGGAAGAACTGCTTCGTCATCCCGTCCTCTTGCTGTAACCACCGGCGGGCTCGAGAAGAGTGATAGGAGAACTCAGGCTGCCGAATCTCCATGTCTTGAATCTCAATGCGAGTGCTCTGAGCTTTGTCTCTAAGCCACTAAGAACCTGATTTCTGCTCCCTGACCTGCTCTATCGAGGTGGGTTCCCTTCTCAAACCACGCTCATGATCCTAAAGCATCCTTTGGCAAAATCCTCTTACTCCTCACTTCTCCTCTAGATCGCATCGGCCACCCACGAAGCCGAGCCCTCGCCCAGTGTCATCTCTAACTGCTCCCAAATCCCTGCCATGACCTGTTGTGTCTCCTCCTCCTATAGGAGATCCTCTAGAATGCAGATCCCCTTTTGGGGGAGACCTCGATGGGGCTGCTCTAAGTGAAGTACTACAGGAGAGTAGTCTTACATCATGGTACCTGCCAAAATCTTGGTAGAGCCGCCTCTGTATAGTGCCCAATACCCAACGTAGAAACGGTCTAGTCTCTCAAGCAATCATGTCTCCTCTATCCAAAGGAGAATAAGAGGTTGCCATGTATCTTGCTGAAATTTGGCTCTCGCCACGGGTCCCTGCCACTGATCATGAAAATGAACTGCTCCTAGGTGCTACACTCTATTGGCGGCATCTCAAAGCAGGAGGCGTTGCCCTACTTGTCTTCCCTAAACTCTAAGTTTTTGAGGTCCGGTCCAAAAATCCAAGAGTCTACATCTAGAAGACTCTCTGTTAGCCTCCTCCAAAAGGCCAAGCGATGCTGCCTACACGCTGGGGTATAGACGTTTAGGATCCCAATCCTGGACTCTCTTGTTTTAACTCCCATCCAAACTACCCGTCTTGGGATCAGCTCGCCATGATCATACACCTCTGGTCTCAGCCAAAGTCTGTGAAACCGAGATGCAAACCCCTCTCCTCCATCCTAATGCAGGGGACCACTCCTCAGAACCTCTCCCTAGGAGGAGGTGGTGATGTTGTCTGATGTTTGCTACTGTTGAGAACATATGCTCTTGGATCAAAAGGATGTCCACTATCCGCCCTACCACTACCCTTTGCAACTCCTACTAGAGTATCAGGTACTGTGCCAGCTGACTTACGAGCACAGTCATGGATCCCATGCATGTTCCAACTCACTATGGTCAAGCTCATGAGGATGGGGGCGCAGAGAACAAGGCTCTCCTATGAGTGGGTGCCTATTCCAAAAAGATTTCCTTATGTGACTTTGCCAGGTGTTCTGAGGGCAAATAGTCCATGTCTATGCGACGACGTACTAGGGTGGATACCAACTCAATGTCGATCTTCCATGCCCACTTCATCATGAAGGAGACTTCCACCCCGAACCACTCCGCACACTTCTAGAGTGGCAATCTGATAACTCCTACCACCAAACCACACATCACCTCCTCTCGCATGAAGGTCAGCTAGAATTCACCTCTGCACCATGGGCGTACCAAAGATCTAGTCCCCGTACTCCCATCCACTCGTCCATCATGTGGGAAATCTAGTCTCCCATAATAGCATCAAACACCTCTAGGGCCCAGCTCTCCAACCCTATGGAGGCAAACTGGAAACTCCAAATGGGGTGTGTCTAAGAGCCCACTGCACTGGTCAAACCCCCCTTCCGTGGCTACAGGATCATAAGCATTACCTCCAACGCCAAAGGATAGGAGTTCGGGATCTCCAGGTAATTCCAGGGTCCCAACCTCTAAAAGTCCCACAGTAAGGGGAATCCAAGATGGAGCTAGGGGGTTGCTGACCTAGAGGAGGAGCCCCATCCCTCTGGCTCCCTCCATGAAAGGGCATGATGTTGCAGTGAGGGAGTAGAAGGGCACATCGTCTTACCCTTTTCTACTGGTAGGGGTGTAGAAGACAGGGAGGGGGGAGGCTGAGGAACCTGCTACTACAGAGGTGGAGAGGGGGGCAACGGGGGCGGAAGGTGGGGGGGTGGAGGTAAGGGGGTAGATGGTGAGAATGATCACAACAGGGGGGTAGGAGGGGGAGGAGGGGGTGAGGGGAACCCAAGGGGGTGTGGAGGGGCAGGCGAGATTGCAAGGAGAAGGAGGGGCGGAGCTGGGGCTGAGTAGCAACGAGGGGCGGGAGTGTTAGATATGCTCAATGCCCCACCCTCTTGGTAACCACCAGTGGTCCAAGGTGCTCAAGTTGTAAGGCTTCCATATGAGGAGAAGCCATGTGTGAAGTGGATGGAAGATGAGGTCTATCAATGAGACCGTTGATGGTAGAAAGGTGATTGTGTGGGAGCCCCTTATTCTTACTGGGGCCTGGGGGCCAACTGGTGATCCCCAGCTGGGGGTTCCAGTCGGGCCGCCACGGGCAGAGGGGGGAGCTCACTGAGCAGCTCCTTCTCTAATTGCCCTTCTACAACCTCAATAGTACGCTATCGTTTATGAGTTTGAGTGGTTGGGATATATATCTAAAAAAAAGAAAGGAATCCTTTGGAGTAAGAAAGGAGAATTTGGGCTTAGAGACAGTCATCCACAACACCCAAACCTTGTACAACTAGGTGAGTCTGTGATGGAGATGATGCCCCAAAATATTTGAAACCCCATCAACAAAACTATAAAGGGGTCCAATCCACCATTATCCCTAACTATAGTAATAGACCTCATGGTACAGATTACCAAAGGTATTGAATACCTTCACAGCCTACACATCATATATTGTTACCTCAAGTACCAACATTTTAGTTATATCCATATCAACAAAAACTTTGGGATTTTGAAAGACCTAAAGGAAACGTATGGCTAAATATAGAAGATTTCAACATCTCCAAGGCCAAGCACCTTAGCTCTAACTACATGACGCAACCTATAGGAACACTTAATGGGATCTTAATTGGAGGGCTCATGAGGTTTTTAAAACTTGACCAAAAGATGAAGAAGAATTTGTAGTCATTTCAAACATAGCTTTACTATTGTAAATCCTTCTCGGGGGGTGTACTACTAATAAGAAGCCCTACATATCACGTGCATTCAAAGGGTATTAAAAAAACCCCTCAACTAAAATTTATCCCACAGTAAAAACACCTCTCTTTACTTATGAACTAAGTGATTTTTTTCAAAAATTGAATTAAAAAACCCCTCATGTTATTGTAATTCTATTAAATTTCTTCAAAAAGTTGGATTAAAATACCCCTCCTTTTGAATGCACGTGGTAAATATTAAACCATATATTGTACAGGACCGCTAATCTCTTCTAGGAAAAATACACTACAAACAAGGAGTAGCTCACATCAAGAGTGTCCGTTGCTGAGGAGGGAGCTCGTTTCCTTTAGGTCTTCCATAAGCATTTGCATGTTGATGGGTGCCTCCTCTGCAAACGCGCAGCGTGCAGCACGCTTCAGAGCCGACACTCGACCCCTCATCTCTTCCCCTTCCGCCTCCTGCATCACCCTCCTCACCGCCCTCTCCACCTCCTTCCTCTCCCCCTTCTCCAGCTTCACCCCTACCTTCCACTCGTTCACCATGTACCAGCAATTTGTTTTCTGATCCAGCATTTTTGGCCACCCGATCATCGGCACCCCCATGCTTATACTTTCCACTGTCGAATTCCACCCACAGTGCGTCAAGAACCCTCCCACAGCTTTGTGCGATAATACTCGCAGTTGCGGTGCCCAGCGTATTATCCTCCCTTGCCCTTCTATGTCCAGCTCATCTGGCAGAGCTTTCTTTATTGTCGTTGGGAATTCTCCATCCGAATCCACTCGAAGAACCCACAGAAACGGTTGTTTGCTCGCTACGAGCCCAAACGCCATTTCATGAATCGCCTCTGTAGACATCACGGCAAAACTCCCCAAGGAAATATACAACACCGAAGAGGCTTGCTGCGTGTCTAACCATTGCATGCAATCTTCTTCATCGCACAAGCTAGCGCCCACTCCCGTGTGAAGGGCATTGCCTTCCTCGAAACAAGAAGAAGGGAGCAGAGGGCCTAGAGTGTAGAGGTTCGGCATTATTTTCCGCAGATGCGTGTAGGCTTGGCTCTCTAAGTCATGGAAGGAGTTTATGATAATACAACGCGCCTGCGCCAAGCATGCGAATTGCTCTTTGATTTGGGTGAAGAGCCAGCGCGCACTATCCTCGCCTCCTAGCGTTTGGAAAGGGAGGTCAGCAGGATACAACGGCGGTACACCCTCGATACAGGTGACGACATCCTGAGAAGCCGCATCTTGAACTGCAAAGGTAAGCAATTCCAATCAGCATACATCAGCATACATATCATTATCTTCCATTTGGCAAATGGTTCTTGTTTTCAAAGTATAATTTACCTTCTCCCCTGAATGGATTGCAGCCAGTCGACAAGATCTCGGGCACATATATACTGCAGGCGAAAGCGACCAACGAATTCGGGAAGAACGAAACTCTGGGAATGCCCCACTTTGTCGCCACCTGTTGCGCCCAAATAAGAAACGAATCCGATATGACGCAGGTTACCGATGGCTGTTCCTGCCGGAGTTTCTGAACAAGCTCATCGAATCCACTGGCCATGTACTCCAGAGCAATCGGAAAGTCGCTACGGAGCGGACTGCGGCCATGGCTGCTGGCAAGCCCGTCTGAGATCCCCACAAGGCGGATATTCAAGCCAGAGTCCGCGATTTTGGTTTCCTGGTGGGCTTGGAGCATGCGTTTGACGTTGTACTGGCTGGTAACGAAGGTAATTAGGAATCCTCTGGCAGACAAGAGCCTGGAGAGCTGCATCAAAGGAGTGATATGGCCCTGGAGAGGGTATGGAACCACTACAGCGTGAGGGGTACTGGAGGCAAGGGAACGGGGAAGCTTTGCCATGGGGGAAGGCGCAGGTGTCTGTCTTTGGGAATGCAGTGATATGGAGGAAAATATAAAGATATACGACGCTCGAGGATGAAGATAAGATATACGCGCACGTTTTCCTTAGCTTTGGAGTCTCTGTCATAAAAAAATCCTAGTACTACAAACAAGATCTTGGAGAGCTGCATTAGTTTATGGCCTCGAAAGGGAACGGTACTCTTTTTACGTCACACAAAAATTGTAACTTGCTATTTAATTAGTTTGGCCAACCTTTAACTATTTGTTTAGTTTGGCCACTCACCGACCTTTAACTTATTACATTAGTTGAAGTGAGATTAGAAATTCTCTCTTTGGACACCAATAGGAAAGGGCCCAACTACCCACCGCTTGCACATTATAGTTGTCATTCATTCCAAGTTCCAACCCATTTCATCATTCCAACAATTCTCCAATTCATGATGTTGAGCTAATAAGTGGAGTATGAGTTAATATACAAACCCTCTATCAAATATAGAATACACACAGAGCATAGTAATTTTGCAACGGCTATCTCACTCTGAGGATACGCATGTGACATAGTCATAGTATACATTCACTATTAAAACACCATTTGGAGACCCTATAAACGTCACCCATGTGCTCGCATTTGGGCTTTGATGTGCCTGTCACATCTTTTTGACAGCTCAACAGGTAGTCCATGCACTATCTCTCAGGGGTTCACACAAACATGCACACATTAATTCAATTTCATATTAAATTATTGATGTATGAGTTTTGTTTTTAGAGATACACTAGCCTCATGACGATATTTAAATCTCCATCTCAAATGATAATCTAACATGGCTATTAAAGAAGACATTTAGGCTTGATATGCTTGCCACATCTTTGTGATAACTCAAGAGCTGGTCCATACTCTAAACTTCATGCACTCTCTCTCAAGGGGTCACTCATAAACATGTAGCTATGGCATGTTATAAACGCATGACAAAAAGGAAAAGGGACCATAGGCGCATTTGCAGACGCGTTAGATTTTTTTTTTTTAGTGATGGGCGCATCTATTAGCATGTCCACAAACCCATGTCTATAAAACAATGGGATGCACTTATAGATGCGCTAATAGAGAAGCTTATAAATTCTTTACATAAAATTTAAAAAACAGCGGGACTCGCTTATAGACGCTCTGGAGAAAATTTTTAAATTTTCAAAATGATGTTTGGTTGCAAGAATCCCATTTCTACAGTGTGAAATGGAATTCCTATAGCCAATAGCATTTTAATTTGCATGATTTTATGCACATCAATAGCTATTGGTAATTCATTATATATTATTAAATGAGTTAAGGGACGAAGTACTGGAATTTGAAGTCATAGTTCAATGCATCCAGCTCATAAGTGTCCTTACTAGCCAATACCATATCATCCACATAAAGTGCTAGGAGTATCAGGGGCCACCTCTCCTACATCAAAGGAGATAACTCCTATATCATAGGGACTCCTACATCATAGGCACCTCCTCAAGTGGGATCCTTAAACTACATCACCACCTGTGTCATGGTCCATAGCACTAAGTGTGCGCTTCACTATACATAGAGAGAATCATATGACTACTACAACTTCGAATAAAATATTAAAACTCCAAAATATTTTACATCACAAAGCATTCATGGATAGAACATTGCACGAGGAAATTGAATGCCAAAAAAATAACAGGTGTGTATATTAATTCATGGCCCAAAAAGTATTTGTATATACATATAGCACGAAGCCAAGCCACATGTGGCTTCAAGTATAGAAAAGAATACTAGCTAGCTAGCACTACTTCTTTAACTAATTGGAGATATCCTTGTCATCGCTCCCATCACTACTCCCGCCACCCTCATAGCCTTCTTTGTAACCTTCTTCCTCCTCAATACCCCAAGGAGCCTGTAAACGAGGAACATGTATCAATGTATGAAAAATCAAGAAAATTTTATAACATTGATATTTTTTAAGTACTTTTAAATATCTGCATGGGCGTTCTAGTAGCCCAGCTATACTACTCCAACCCCTCGTCATAGAAGTGCCTCCAAGTAGATTGACTGTCATGTCCATGATGATAGGCTGTCTCGCTAAGAGTAGGGTACCTGCCCACGATATCAAGCTATAACATGACACAATTTGCAGAGGGGTTAGAATAAAGGAACAACCTCACGTAACAAACCACATAAACACAATATAATATGAGATTGATACTCACAAATTGGGCCTCCCATGATGCAATATCCCTTGCTCCAAAATGTGAGGATCCATATTGCTCCATCTCAAACCGTTGTGCCTCAACGTGCTGCAGACTAGGGTCCTCTTTCACTAGCTTCAGGGCTTTCTTCCACTCACGCTTATGAGGGGTGTGTGGCTGGCCCCTTGGTGGTTGTCCTCCCATCTGGATCTGTCATGCCTCGATGTGCTATAGACTCGGGTCCTCTTTTGCTAACTTCAGGGCTTTCTTCTACTCGCGCTTATGAGCGGTGTGTGGCTCGCCCCTTGGTGGTTGTCCTCCCTCTCTCTTGGCAATCTCAGCCAGTGCTTGCCTCTTTAGCAAAGACCTCCTATTAGCAAGGATAGTGGCAATCTTTGTCTTTTACCATGTCTCAGTGTTCTTAATTGGGATACCTCCTACGAAATCTCGTGATTGTATCCATAGCCAAACTTTCCTTTTGCTCTTTGAACTTCATAAAGCAATATTTGTAGTTCTTATGAACTATAGAGCACATGAAGGACATGATTTCCTTCCCCTTTGAATCCTGCAAGTTATATATCATACCATCACTCTCTAGCATGTCTATATCTTGAATCATCCCCTCAACCAAAGCACTGTGCCATACATCCTATGTGGCCACTCTCCTTGCTACTATATGTTGTGACGAGCTACTGCGATGGGCACTCGCCTCTAGAGAAGGGTCTCCCGACTTCACGAGAGGAGACGCACAGCTCTACGATCTGGAAGGGGCTCCCAATAACATGGGAGTAGGCTCGCGGCTATATGATATGGAAGGGGCTCCTGACTGCACGGGAGTAGTTTGGCGGCTTTACCTTCTACTGGGTTGTCTTGACTCCAGAGAGGTGACCACAGGTGGTGTGGGTGTGGGGTGGTTTGGAGTATGCACAACAACACAAAGCAACTATAGACGTGCAAAATAGCGAGCACGTCTATAGGCATTGCTTTAATAGAGAAATTATGGCCACGTCTAATAGCACGTCTAATAGTGCGTCTATTTGCACGTGTATTGATGCATCTATTAGTGGATCTACACTGAGAAAATATGGGCCCGTCTAACACTGCATCTAACAGCGCATCTATTTGCGCGTGTATTAGCGCGTCTATTAGTGCGTCTACACTTAGAATTAGACACGTATTTAGATGCAAAACACAGAATACAGAAAGTGAGATTTTGGTGTACATCACTGCTTTCCAAACATTGCCCACAATTACCAAAGCACATAATTTTAACTAAAACATCAATGCTTTTTTGCAAACCCACATATACAAAAATTAAGAGGTGAGGAGAATGAGACAATATGTAAAATAGTTTTGCCAATATCAATGATGGGCTACGGTTCAATCTCATCCTCAATGAGATTAACCCTTGCCAAACTATCTACTTCAAAATCCAAACAAGTGTTTAGATCTACAAATACATTCAATCGACTACTACTTGTGCTACTCATGTGCTCATCGAAATCAGCATCACCAATGGTAGGCTCATTCTCACGGGTAATGGCCTCAATCAATATCTCCTATCTCATGATCATCCTCCTCTCTCATATCACGGTCATCACCACCTCGATGGCCATGATCATCCTCCATACGCTCCATATTAGTAAATGTACTATACATCACTTTGGAACGTGGCCTACTAGGTATGACATGCCCCCATCTATTATTGGTTGATAGACAACCTAATTCAAACACAAATACAATCATGTTATTTTCCTTGTATCGAAGGTATCAAATATTTAAAAGTGAGTATTTTTATATGTGTGTACAGTACCTGTTCACATTGTTGCGGTAGTACGAGCCTGTCCTTCCTTTATGGAGTCAATAGTTACAAAGCCACTTGCATGGCGTTTGATTGTTGCATTAGGGCCTCTTTCCACCACGTCCTTAAACCACTTTACATCCAAAACATACACAAAGAAGCATCGAAAGTCAAGCTTAATAATATCTTGGATTATGCCACAATAATCATCCATGGCTCCATTGGCTCCCTCAAGGCTAGCAATGATGCTGCAATCTTGTGTGTTTCTCTTATCATCAATCCATTGTGTTCGAAAATGCTTGCCCTCACACCATGTAGCATTGAACATAGTGCACTACACTAAGACAAAATCAATTAAATAAGCAATCTAAATTATTGAAAGCTCCTAACTTATGCATAACATTCTATATACCGACCTTGCTCATGCATCCCCTAGCATACTCCCATTCTTCCATTGTGATATGCATCCCCTCGTCTTTCTCTGCTTTCTCCATTTCGTCAAGTAGCTAATCCACATGAATATCCTTTGGAAGTGCTCTTAGATACTGAGGGTATGGCACACGAGATTCGTGGTGTGTACGAAAGAGGGCCCTTTCTTCTTATCTTCTTGCCTTTGAATCCTCGTATCTTGTCACCCATCTTTTCATCATGTCACTATTAAGCATGCAATAGAGGTTGATATTATTAAGCAACTCCGTGTCTATTACTTTGTTGTGTCCTTTCCCTTGAGGCACAATAGAGGTCATCCTTAGGTCTTCATCATCTCTCCATAGTCGTGGGAGAGAGCTATCCACATCAACAAGAAACTCAAAAATATATACAAGTGACTCTTGTACCAATCAACCCTCGGCCATGCTACCTTTGGGTCTTGCATTTTGTCTCATGAAACCCTTCAAGTCTTCATGAAGCGCTCGAGGAAGAACAACCATCGTGCATGTATAGTACCGCATATAGGGCTTGTGAGAATATAACATGGAAATGTCTCATCCACTAAACAAACCACCTCCACTGACATAACTCGAGCATTCTCAAGCGTGGTGGGATCTATTTCCTTTGAGCTCACATACCTAGAAATAAAAAAGTACACCATATTAGCAATATGAACGCCTTGCATGGAGCATTGATATGCATCACATTTTGTATCATGTAAAGTACCTCACAAGCTCGCCCATCTTGTAAATACAATCCTTCACGTCCTTCGATGCACTACGAGAAATGCTAGTAGGTAGTATGAACTGAACACATGGGAATGGTTGATTAGTTCCTTCTAATTCACTCACAAATTTGAAAGGAAAAAGATATTATGCACATAAAATACTTACTTGGAGCATCTTGTGCCAATCATGAGATTTCAAGCCATATAATTGCTCTACACCTCTTTTCTTGCTCTTTGTAAAGGCCCCCTTCAAATACCTCATGCATCCAGTGGGAGTACGAATTGTAGTAATAGCATGCTTCACCGCCATCTCTAGCTTTGATAACCTCCACGATGCATGAGGTCAAAAAACACGCCCATTTGGTCTCTCTTGTGGCCAAGCTTCATGCATCCTCCCTGTGGTACGTAGATGCTCCCTTATGCCTACGGAATCTCGTGTCCCATTCAAATGTTCCCAAATGGTAGATGCCACATTCTTGAAGATATGCATGGGATCAAGCAGGTGATTGATCTTGAGGTGGGACCAATATGGTAAACGATAAAAGATGGAGTATCTAAACAAAAGCTGGTGTTAGCCGGCAATCTTTATTTCCAACCAAGATAGCACACAATAGTTACAAACCCTTACCGGCTCATGCCAAGTGGTGGAGGAGTCGTGGAACCATCCCAAATTCTCATCCAATCTCCCACAGTGAGTGATTGTGGGAGGACTTCATTCCTTCTTCCTTGAATCTTGGCCATGTGTCTTCAATATGCTTCCACGTAGGAGTGTCTGCAGGAGTTCTATACTTGCCATCGGTTGATCGATGGGAGGAATGCCATGACATGAGCCCTGCAATGGATTTGCACTTGAACATATGTTGGATGCGAGGGATTATGGGAAAATGTCGCAGAACCTTACGAGGCACGTCCAAAGTTTTGAGATCTGCTCTATATCTTGCCTCTCCACAAGTAGGACACTCTCTTGCATCCTTATGTAGTCCACAAAACAAAACGCAATCATTGACGCATGCATGGATGCACTTGTAATCTAATCCTCCAAGAGAGGTCACATGTTGCCTTGCCATATCTCTTGAGATCGGTAATTTATTCTCCCTTGGAAGCATTTTACTCAATAGCCTACACGTGAAGACCATAAATGAGGAAAAGCATTCGAGTAATTGACCCACTAGCATAATTCACCATGTTTGCAAAATAGACTTTAAAGCTTACTTGAGTAATGCATTCAAACTTGAATTGCTCATCTATAGATGGTTTGCGAGTTTGGTAACTCAAGGGAGGCACGTAGAACAAAGAATATGCACCCCTCAAACAGTGGAGTCGATGCTACGGTAAAAAGATCATCCTGCTCCATGCTATCATCCCTCCCTTTGGATTGACGGACATATAAATCCCGCACCATATCATCAAACACCTCCTCCTCCATGGCTTCATGAGGTAATGGTGGAGGGCTACTATCACCATCACTCCATGCATCCGTAACGGTCCCTCCTGAAGCTCCCACCTCATATCGTCGACGCTTCGCCTCCTCACGACGAGCATAGGGCAACATATGCGGGTGTGGCACTGCATCCTGTATCAAATTGAAACGGGATCATAACTCAAACATATGAACACCCATAGGTATCTCAATCAACCTTAACTCTTTAACACTTACCATGTTTACAGTCGCATCCCATTCTCCATACTTTGAGATGTGATTGAGTGTAATCCTGCATGCACGATACATGTTTCCTCGACATCGATCACACATACATTTGACTTTTTGCTCCAACCACACTTTGCGATAGTGGATACAGAGGGATTCATCCTCACTAGAGCTACTTGTTGAAGATGAAGACATCCTACAAATAAACAACCCAAAAAATTTGCTCTTGTATCAAATATTTAATCTTAAAACTCTATGGCGCATCTAATACCGCATCTGTTCTGTGGTGCATGTCTATAGGCACGTCTAAACCGTGTTATAAATGCATAATTAAATGTGCATTTAGACGTGTGTATAGATGCGCAATTAGACGCGCTTTTAGATGTGCTTATAGACGTGATTTTCAAACCTAGTTTTAGCATGCTTGCTTTTCTTCACATACTTTTAGTGTCGTGCAGCTTGCTCTGCTATTAACAGACAGTTCCGAGCATCCACACTTATCTCCAAGCACCCACACTTATCTCCAGGCTTACACAATCATCTCCAAGCACACAAGAGAAGACGATGAACAAGGAAGAGAAGAAAGAGAAGCAGCTTTGAAGAAGGACAAGTAGCTTCCATACCTCTATCCAAGGTAAGTCTCTTTACTTTTAATCTTCTTTGAAAGTTTCTCTCTTTGGATTTGTCCTTTGTCATATCCAAGAAACGAATGTTTTTGGTATAGTGTTGTGCTTTTGTGTCAGGTGCATGTCTTTTTCGAGTTTTTAGAATAGTTTGTCTATCAGAGCGCATCTATAGATGCATCTGAGAGCGCGTCTAAGAGTGCATTAATAGATGCATCTACTCTATTTTTGGAAACAAATAGCCGCATCTATAGATGCGCTATTATACGCGAAGATAGACGCGCTTTGTTATTTTTCCCTAGCTTGGCCTTCCCTTCCCTTCCCTTCCCTTTCCTTTCCTTTCTCTTTCCTCTTCCCTTTCTCTTTCCACTTCCACTTCCAAGAAAAGGATTGCATATTGAATGATGGAAATAAGTGATTGCATGAATGAAGAAAGGGATTGCATGAATGATGGAAAGGGATTGCATGATTCAAGAAGGGGATCGCATGAATGATGGAAAGGGAAAGCATGATTGAAAAAAGGGATTGCACTCTATATTTTCCTCTCTTTTTCCTTCTCTCTTTTATTCTCTCTTTCCTTCTCTTTTCGTCTCTCTTTTTCTCTCTTATCTCCTCTCTTTTTCTCTCTTTTTTTCTCCTCTCTTTTCCTCTATTTTCCTCTCTTTCCTTCTCTCTTTTATCCTCTCTTTCCTTCTCTTTTCGTGGTAATTTTTCTCTCTTATCTCCTCTCTTTTTCTCTCTTTTTTTCTCCTCTCTTTTCCTCTCCTTTCTCCTCTTTCTTATCCCCACTTTTTCTCTCTTTTTCTCGTCTCTTTTCCTCTCCTTTCTCCTCTCTTTTATCCCCACTTTTCCTCTCTTTTCTACTCTCTTTCCTTCTCTCTTTTTCTCTTCTTTTTCTCTTCTCAGCTCATCAGTAATCTCCTTTTTTTCTTTTTGCAGTTCATCATGTGGCCAGGAAGCTCTTCAGGCTCACTTGATGTTCGGGAGACCATCATTCGGGAGTTATATAACATTTTGGGGCACCCTCCTAGTCCTGGGGAATTATACGTCTACATGACGGGTACTCTAAACACTCCCCAGGAGTCGGCACTACAGACTCCAAACCACCCCAACCCCACACCAACTAAGATTACCCCAGTGGAATCAACATAGCCCAGTCGGCTACACAGCCGAGCCCCTCCCCCCATGCCATCCTATGCCCTTTTCCCCATGCCATCAGGAGGCCCTTCTGCCTCGCAGAGCCATCGGCATACTCCTGTGCAGTCGAGACTCGGTTCTCCAGCTACGAGTGGTCCACGTAGTCTCGTGCAGTCGAGAGTCGCTTCTCTGGCTACAAGTGGCCAACGTACTAGCTCAACATGACACAGTAGCAGGCGTAGTAGCAGGGAGAGCGATGGGGGATGCATGGCACAGTGCTTTGGGAGTGGGTGGTGGTGGGGACAAGGATGATTCAGATGATTTAGATGTGCCTCCGGGTGATGGTATGATCTACTATGACACCACTTAGATAGGAGGCATCTTGATGGATGCACGGGGGAAGGACATCATGGCCTTCATGCGCTCTATAATTGCTAACAATTACAGAGATTGCTTTATTCACTATAAAGACCATCCAAAGAGGTTGGCTAATGAGACCTTTGCTACTGTCCTCTCTAGGTATCCTAACCCCCCCAATGTTCAATTCACATATAAATGGGCCAAGTCAAATATTGTTATCATACTTGGCAATAAAAGATCTTTGCTTAAGAGGTAGGCACTAGCGGATCTTGCCAGGCTCGAGGGAGGTCAACCACCAAGGGGCCCGCCCCACACCGCTCACAAGCATGAGTGGAAGAAAGCAATGAAGTCAGCGAAGGAGGAACCTAGTCTGCAGCATGTGGAGGCATGAAGGATCCAAATGGAGCAATATGGAAGCATGCATTTTGGAGCAGGGGGGGTTGAATCATGGGAGGCCCAATTTGTAAGTATTGATCTCAAATTATATTGTTTATGTAGTTTATGAGGAGGTTGTTTCTTTCTACTAACCCCTCCACAAATTGTGTCATCTTGTAGCTTGATATCGTGGGCAGGTACCCTGCTCCTATCAAGACAACCTACCACCGCCACCATCACAGAGAAGATACATGGAGGCACTTCTATAATGACGGGTTGATTACTGAGGAGTAGTATATCCGAGCTATTGGAACACCCCCCGAGGTATTTGAAAGTAATTAAATAATGTCAATATTATAAGTAAAGATTTGATTTTTCATACATTGATATATGTTGTCCCTTGTTTACAGGACCCTGCACAAGAAGATGAGGAAGAAGACGAGGAAGAAGGAGGCAGAGAAAGGAGTGCAGAAGGGAGCGTAGAAGGGAATGAGGACGTGGAGAACTCAGATTAGTCGTAGAAGCAATGCTAGCTACTCTTTTTTGTTCTTAAAGCCACTGGCTTAGCTTCGTGCCTCTTCTATATACACTCCTCTTATTTTTGGTACTTGAAGCCACAAGACGTGGCTTAGCTTCGTGCTATATGTACATACAAGCACTTTTTGAGCTATGAATTAATATGCACTCTTTTTATTTTTTTGGCTTTCAATTTTCTTGTGCAACATTCTATCAATTAATGCCTTGTGAACTAAACGTTTTGGAGTTGTAATGTTTATTTGGAATTGTAATTGTTGGCTATAGACGTGCTTGCAAGAGTGCTAATTAAAATGCGGTTGGCTGTAAGAATTGAATTACATAATGTGGAAATGGGATTCCTGTAACTACATAGGATACACAACATACACAGCATTTTGTTCAATCACACAAAATTTAAAAAATATTACGTAGCATGTCTATCAGGGCGTTTATAAACACATCTATATACACGTTTGTCTGTTCAAGGGGCGTCTATTTGCGCATCTACAAACGCATCTATAAATGCATCTATAAATGCGTTTAAGGATGCGTCTATCTATTTTTTAAATTTTCTAGCAGAGCGTCTATTTATGCATCTATATGCACATCTATAGGCACGTCTGTCTACTATATATATGCGCCTTTAAACACGGGTCTGTAGACGTGCGAATAGACATGCAAATGACATGCTCGTAAGTTTTTTTTTAATTGAGTAAACGCATCTGTGTGTGCATTTGTAGGTTCTTTGTCTTGTTGTGATGTACTCTCGACTCTTGTGGGGTGCTTTGAGTGCTTGTCATGTAGGTATATAACTCCTATGGAGTGGGAGGGTGTCCCAAAATGTTATATTATTGCTACAAGAATGCATCTTGAGGATCGGGAAAACCTCTTAAAGAGATTCCTAGAGTGCAAGGAGATAGCTACACCTATGGAGGTAAATGCAAGATGGCTGAGATTATTGTAGAAGTAAAGGAGCTTGCGAGTTTGGAGGAAGCACTTGCAAACCAAGATTGGCAAAATGCTATGCAAGTAGAATATGACAGCATCATGAAGAATGAAACTTGGGAGTTAGTAGATCGACCACCTAACAGAAAGGTTATTGACACCAAGTGGGTTTGGAAGGTAAAGTTCAAGGCCTATGGGACTTTGGAAAAGTACGAAGCCAGATTGGTTGCACAAGGATTTTCACAAGTTGAAGGATTTGATTTTCAGGAATCTTTCGCTCCGACTACCAGAATGACCACTATTCACACCAGTGGCTGCTCATAAAAGGTGGCCAATTTGTCAAATGGATGTGAAATCAGCAGTCTTGAATGGTGACCCCAAGTGTATGTGGCTCAGCCACCTGGGTTTGAGGCCCCCCATTCTGAGAACAAGGAAAGGTGGAAAATCTACTATTATTGTTCTATATGTGGATTATCTCCTTATTACAGGTGACTATGAAGACATGATCTAGCAGACTAGAAAGGCGTTGAGCAAGGTTGAGCATAGAGTTTGAGATGATAGACTTAGGCTTGATGCACTACTGTTTGGGGATTAAAGTCTCGCAAGAGCCAGGCAAGATCTTCATCTCTCAATACACCAGCAGACATCGAGAGGTACAGGAAGTTGGTCGGCAGTCTCATCTATATGTGCACCAAAGGACATCAATTTTACTAGGAGTGAAAAAACGTTCACCATACATATGGAGCATTTGGATACCTCATGAAGCAAGTGCTGGAGTGCCCCATGATGCATTGCCATGCAAGGTTAATAGAATTTTCTACTGTAAATAGCTTATGATGTTGAGACATTGATAACAAGTGGAGTTGTGTTTTCAAGCCTACAATACCACAATTAAGGGTTCTTGTTCTAACTGTCCTTGTTGTGGATGGGTAGAAAAGTAAAATCTATTTCTTCCCTACTACACATCCTTGGTTTTCATGTAAAAAATGCCCTTTACATTGCATTCATCCTCATTCCCATGCTATTATTGCATTCCATCCTACACTATATTCATTAGAGTAAAGTCTCCCACATCTAGGGGTATTGCCCACATATATTTCCATTGGGTATACATCATCAACATATATTTTGTAAAGTCATAATTCCATATATACTTATATATATACCATCCATGTCTAAAAAAGTAGAATTCAGACATTGTCTTTTCTATAGTTCCCCTAGACAGTCCAAGGTATAGATTACTCGAAATCATCCACTAAATTAGTCTTGCTTGTATGGTAACTAGGTTACAATGAACATCCTGGTATCTAAATAATACATGTTCTTAAGTGACTTCCCAATGGGCCTCAAAATGTGTCGAAATGCCATTGGGGGGTTCCCAATGGGTTCTACAGTGGTAGGTGCTCCTGAACCGAGGACCATTGTAAATTGGTCTGATTCACCTGCATGTATCATCTCAGTGTTCTTCCCTTTTATCAAAAAGTCGAGGTAAGTGGCTAGACTCACCTACATCCATCCACAAGCACAACATTCTAGAACATGAATATAATGCACTGTGGGACTCCAGGCTTCACGGCCCGGCCACAGTTGTTATCCTTGTCAACCCAAACATTTGGATTATGATAAAACATGGAAGATACCTTCTTAAGGAACATTGCGGGTCATTATTCCAAGGACCAAATGTAAAGGGCCTTCCCATCCCTTTTTGTAAGGAACTTCAAGGGCTATATGATGGTAAGCACATTTCTATAGAATTGGAAGGGTGTAGCCAGAGAGTGATGCCATCATGGGTCTTATTCTTCGTCCGAAAAAGTGCAGCAAAATCAATGTTGAATCTAAGATCACCAAAACCTATAATATATCACATGCTGCAAATGTAAATGTCACGCACAGCTAATGCAACCAAGCTAATAGTCTATTACAATCTGCTTTTCAAAGATATTGCAGTTAGTCTTCTCTTTACTTTATTCAACCAGCCAAAGATATATACACCTAGGAGTTTTCCCCATAGGTTTTCATTAAGCAAACATATCCCTAGTTCGTAACTCATAAAAGTGAGAGTAAGTCGAGTGAGAGGACCATTCAACAACATTGGTTGGCAATCTCCTACACAGCACTCCAGTTTTTAGATGGGGACTAATGATCTTTGTAGTTTGACACCTGCTCTTCCAATAATTGCAATGGCTTTGTGATATTATCATGCCTATCTAATAGCAGCTATGTGTTCCTATATTGAAAAAATCATTGGAGAGCTTCGTATCCTCATATAAGAGGTGAGTGTGAGAATCTGGGCCATATCTGCAAACTATTAGCCTCACACTTTAGATTATCTACTATCTATCTTACTTCTAGACTTTAGAAACGGTACATCAGAGTATGATACAAGGTATTTTTAGTTGCCTGTCATGAAATGAAGTCTCTTACAAGGAAAAGCGACCAAGGAACAGTCATGAGACCCTTTCACAACCTCCACATACGTAGGCTCTAGCATTATTTTTGCCTAGCCTGCCTATGGAGTCAAGGGTTGTTCCATATGTGTATCCTTGTGTTTGATGCAAACATAATGAAAGCTTTCCAAGTATGCGCAGTAATTTTGTCATCCCTGTAGTATGTAGTACAATACTGATGAAGGAAGGTCCTCATAATCAATTTGGGTTAGCCTACGTATATATCAAATGGGCTTGTGTCGCGGCCTTGCCCCTCATGGTGGTCCTGAACTTACGACCTTGCCTGGTCATTTTGTCCTATGAAACGATCCTACATAAACCATCGGTGGGTATTTCCTATAACCATAGCTCACACAGACCTTGCATACCTGTGTGAGGTTTCATGTAGGCAATATCTCGCAAGCAGGTGCAAATATCACGTAGAGGAACTTTGAATCTAGTGAGGAGCTCTTGAGCATCTGGATCTAGCTGCCAAAGAGTATCTCAGTACCCTCCCGCCAAACATAAGTTGACGGTTATCATGCCTTGGGCTACAGTCCGTACGGTGCCGCGATAGTTAATTAAGAGTTCTGAGAGAGGAGTGTGTGTGTGTGTGCATACAAGCGTGCATGTGTTTGTGTGCATGCACGTGTGCATGTGTGTGTGCATGTGCGTGTGCATGTGCGTGTGCATGTGTGTGTGCTTGTGCATGTGCCTGTGCATGTGCGTGTGCATGTGCGTGTGTGTGTGCGTGTGCGTGTGTGTGTGCGTGTGTGTGTGCGTGTGTGTGTGTGTGTGCATGTGCGTGTGCATGTGTGTGTGCGTGTGTGTGTGTGTGTGTTACCTATCAAAAAGTAAATTCTAGCACAACATGCTAGAACATGAATACAATTCACTGTGGGACTCCAGCCTTCACAGCCCAGCCATAATTGTTATCCTTGTCAACCCAAACATTTTGATTATGATGAAACATGGAAGATACTTTCTTAAGAAACATTGCGGGTCATTATTCCAAGGCCCAGATGTAAAGGCCTTCCCATTCCTTTTTGTAAGGAACTTCAAGGGCTATATGGTAAGCACATTTCTATAGAATTGGAAGGGTGTAGCTAGAGAATGATGCCATCATGGGTCTTATTCTTAGTCCGAAAAAGTGCAGCAAAATCAATGTTGAATCTGAGATCACCAAAACCTATAATATATCACATGTTGCAAATGTAAATGTCACCCACAACTAATGCAACCAGGCTAATGGTCTATTACAATCCGCTTTTCAAAGATATTGCAGTCAGTCTTCTCTTTACTTTATTCAACTAGCCAAAGATAAATACACCTAGGTGTTTTCCCCATAGGTTTGAATTAAGCAGACATATCCCTAGTTCGTAACTCATAAAAGTGAGAGTAAGTCGAGTGAGAGGACCATTCAACAACATTGGTTGGCAATCTCCTACAGAGCACTCCAGTTTTTATATGGGGACTAATGATCTTTGTAGTTTGACACCTGCTTTGCCAATAATCGCAATGGCTTTGTGATATTCTCATGCCTATCTAATAGCATCTATGTGTTCCTATATTGCAAAATCATTAGAGAGCTTCGTATCCTCATATAAGAGGTCAATGTGAGAATTTGGGCCATGTCTGCAGACTATTAGCCTCACATTTAGATTATCTACTGTCTATCTTACTTCTAGACTTCAGAAACGGTACATCAGAGTAATATTAGCCTCACACTTTAGATTATCTACTGTCTATCTTACTTCTAGACTTCTAGACTTTAGAAACGGTACATCAGAGTATGACACAAGGTATTTTTAGTTGCCTGTCATAAAATGAAGTCTCTTACAAGGAAAAGCAACCAAGGAACAGTCATGAGACCATTTCACAACCTCCACATACGCAGGCTCCAGCATTATTTTTCCCTAGGCTACCTATGGATTCAAGGGCTATTCCATATGTGTATCCTCATGTTTCATGCAAACATACCGAATGCTTTCCAAGTATGGGCAGTAATTTTGTCATCCCTGTAGTATGTAGTACAATACTGATGAACGAAGGCGCTTGTAATCAATTTACAAGGTTATCCTACGTATATATTGAAGGGGCTTGTGTGGCAGCCTTGCCCCTCATGGTGGTCCTGAACTTACGACCTTGCCTGGTAGTTCCGTCCTATGGAACGATCCGACATAAACCATCGGCGGGTATCTCTTACAACCATAGCTCACACAGACCTTGCATACCCGTGTGAAGTTTCATGTAGGCAATATCTCGCAAGCAGGTGCAAATATCAGGTAGAGGAACTTTGAATCTAGCGAGGTGCTCCTGAGCCTTTGGATCTACCCACCAAAGAGTATCTCAGTGCCATACTGGCAAATGTAAGTCGACGGTTAACATGCCTTGGGCTTAAGTACCTATGGCGCCACACTGGTTAATTAAGAGTTCTGAGAGAGGGGTGTGTGTGTGTGTGTGTGTGTGTGTGTGTGTGTGTGTGTGTGTGTGTGTGTGCGTGTGCGCGCGTGTGTGCACATGCACATGCACGTGCATGTGCGTGTGTGTGTGCGTGTGTGTGTGTTACCTATCAGAAGAATGAAATCTATTTCTTCCCTACTACACATCCTTGGTTTTCATGTAAAAAATGCCCTTTACATTGCATGCATCCTCATTCCCATGCTGTTATATTGCATTCCATCCTGCACTATATTCATTAGAGTAAAGTCTCCCACATCTAGGGGTATTGCCCACATATATTTCCATTGGGTATACATCATCAACATATATTTTGTAAAGTAAGAATTCCATACATACTTATATATATACCATCCATGTCTAAAAAACTAGAACTCAAACATTGCCTTTTCTATAGTTATTGCATTCCCATGCTGTTATTGCATTCCATCCTGCACTATATTCATTAGAGTAAAGTCTCCCACATCTAGGGGTATTGCCCACATATATTTCCATTGGGTATACATCATCAACATATATTTTGTAAAGTAAGAATTCCATACATACTTATATATATACCATAGAGAGATAAGGGGGGGCAGCGAGAGAGAGGGGGGGGAGAGGGAGGGGAGGGGAGGGGAGAGAGAGAGGGGGGGGCCGCTGCCGCGGCAGCGAGAGAGGAGGGGGGGAGAGAGAGAAGGGGGGGGATGCAAGAGCGAGAGAGAGGGGGAGGGAGAGAGAGAGAGGAGGGGGGGGGCGTCAGGGGGGGAGAGGGAAGAGAGAGGGGGGGGCCGCTGTCGCGACAGCGAGAGAGAAGGGGGGGGAGAGAGATAAGGGGGGGCAGCGAGAGAGAGGGGGGGGAGAGGGAGGGGAGGGGAGGGGAGGGGAGAGAGATGGGAGGAGGGAGAGAGAGAGAGTGGGGGGGGCCGCTACCGCGGCAGCGAGAGAGGAGGGGGGTAGAGAGAGACAGGGGGGAGGCCGCTGCCGCGGGAGGTGGGGGGGAGAGAGAGAAGAGGGGGAGGCGCAGCGAGAGAGAGGGGGGAGAGAGAGAGAGAGAGGGGGGGGGCCGCTGCCGCGGCAGCAAAAGAGAGGGAGGGGGGGAGAGAGAGAGAGAGAGGGGGGAGAGAGAGAGGGGGGGGGGAGGCCGCTGCCACGGCAGCGAGAGGGAGAGAGGGGGGGAGAGAGAGAGAGGGGAGGCCGCGGCAAGTGAGAGAGAGAGTGGGGAGCGCAAGTGAGAGAGAGGGAAAAGGTGAGGAGAAAGGAAGAGAGAGAGAGAGAGGGGAAATGAAGAGGAGGGGAGAGAGTAGACTAAGATGAGAGGAAACGTAAACTAGAGCGGAGAGGAAAGAGAGAGAAAGAAGAGTGAGAGAGATGGACGAGAGATGAAAATTTAGAGAGGGAGGACATGAGAAAGTACGATCGAGATAGAAAATCTTACCAATGAAGAGGAGAAATGAGTGGGCGACGATCGAGAAAAGATAAAGGAGCTACGATCAATGAGGCATATGAGAGGAGATTGGTGTGTGATTTAGTCGAAACTTAAACAAACAAAACTATAAACCTTGGTGTTTGATGAAAATTTAGAGAGGAAGGGCACAAGAGAAAGTACGATCGAGATAGAAAATCTTACCAATGAGAAGAAAAAATGAGTGGGCGACGATCAAGAAGAGATAAAGGAGAGATGTTTTGATGGAAGAATTTGGGAGCTACGATCAATGAGGCATATTAGAGGAGATTGGTGTGTGATTTAGTCGAAACTTAAACAAACAAAACTATAAACCTTGGTTTTTGAAAAGAGAAATGTGTGGAAACTAGAATTTCAAATTTCCTGCCTTTTTTTAAACTATGAATCCTTGTGTTTGAAAAGATAAACGTGTGAAAACTTGAAAATTGTGATAAAAGACAACCTTGTGTTTCAAAAGACAAACGCGTGGATGTGAAAAGACAAATGTATGCTAAAAGCAAAACTTGTAGAAACTTGAATTTTAAATTTTTATTTGTTTTTGAATTTAAAATGAGTTTCACTTTCATTTTCAATTTACTAGTTTAATTTAGACTATAATGCATTTTGTTTTGGAATATAAAAAGTATAATTTTAATTTTATTACATTTTAAATTAAAATTTTAAAAGTAGTTTAACTTACATTCGTTATTATTACTTTAATTTATTTCTTTTTAGGGAGAATTAATATATTCTTCTAGGTAAATATTAAATTTTTTATTTTAAGTCTTGTTTTCTTTATTTTACGTTATTTTTTCATAAACTTTAAGTTAAACTTTAAGTTAAACTACTTTATAGTTTTTATTATTTAAATTCAAATTTATTAAGATTTTAACTTCTTATTAATGTGAATGTAGGTAAATATTAAATTTTTAATTTTAAGTCTTGTTTTCTTTATTTTACGTTATTTTTTCATAAACTTTAAGTTAAACTACTTTATAGTTTTTATTATTTAAATTCAAATTTATTAAGATTTTAACTTCTTATTAATGTGAATGTTCAATTCTTATGAGTTGTACATAAATTAGTTTTTGAAAATATAAATTTTATCTTTTTTAAAATGAGAAGGGGAAGGGAGAGAGAGAGAAGGCGGGGGGCCGCTGCCGCAGCAGCGAGAGAGAATGGGGGGGGAGAGAGAGAGAAAGGGGTGGGAGGATGGGAGTGGGAGAGGGAGTGGGAATGGGGAAGGTGAAAGAATGGACGTGGGCGTGGGAGTGAGAATGGGGAAGGTGGGGTGGGAGGATGGGGGCGGCAGCGAGAGAGAAGGGGGGGGAGAGAAGGGGGGGAGAGAGAGAGAAAGGGGTGTGAGTTTAAAAAAGATAAAATATAAATTTTATCTTTTTTAAACTCACAACCTTAGTGTATTAAAAAGAATAATGGAAAATAGATTATTTTTTGCTTTTAATTTGCAACCTAAGGATATTAAAAAGAACAATGGAAAAGAAATTATTTCTTGCTTTTCTTCGCTTGGACGGTTGGTGTAGTCTAGATTAGCATAGATTAGTTTGTCCTTAGAGGAGAGAACTCCAAAAAAACCAATCAAAGCCATGCTCAAAATATCCCGACTAGTTCCTAATCGGAGTCAGTCTATTCGTTCACATTCGGTTTCACAATCACAACAACCCTACCATTTAAGCAACGATTAAGGTTTTTAAACTTTCAAGATGATTGAAAGTTGTATCAGTGGACATGACAGATTACAGTTGTGGAAGTTGACAGAGCATTTTACACTTATATCAGTTGCGGGAGTTGACAGAGCATTTTGCACTTATATATGACAGACTTCAAATTTGTATTCAGAGATCATTGTAAATCCTTATTTTTTTTCACATTTATGCTCTAAGCCTTGTAAAGCCTTTTAGGCTATTCCCAAAGCATTTATGCTCTAAGCCTTGTAAAGCCTTTTAGGCTATTCCCAAAGCATGAAATTGATACTTATATGATTGGGAAGAATAAAAACTTGAGGTGTATTAATGGGACTCATTGTACTTTTGATTTTTCAAAGTAATTGTAGTTTGTCAAAGTACTTAAAATTTGTGTTGTGCTTGAATACAAGATGGATCTTGAGGCTACAGCATTTGTCAATGGTATGACACTGAAATACAATGGAAGAATTTATGCCCCAAAGGACTTCACAAACTGGACAGTTGTTGACACAACAAAGAAAGCATGGTTCTTGGTCTTAAGTAAAGGAAATCTCATTCTAGTGATGACAAAGAGAGAGTTGGAGAAAGATGAGTGGGCATCAAATGTATCTTTCTCAAAGAGCAATTTGATTCAAGGGGGCACCTTAGTAGGAATAAAAATTGAAAAAGACAGCAGTACAATGATGATTTACACAAAGTCAAGAATGAGCAACAGATCGTTTCTTCTTTCTAAGAAAGATGCAATGCACTTTGTGATGCCGCCGCCAAAAGCACCTAGATTTCCTGAATTGGTTCCTACATTGGAGATCCTTCAACATGTGTGGGAGGAATTTCCCATTGAGGAAGCAAGAAAAATGCAGTCAAAGATTATCCTTGAATACTTTCAGGGTGTCATCCAACAAGGTTCAACTTCATTGGAGGGACCTAAGGTGCAAGAATCCACACATGAGAAAGAAAGTGATGAGACACACCATGTAGACCTGGTTCATGGTAATACAAATGAGAGAGGAAGTGGAGTGGATGAGACAGAACACATTGTAGCAATGGATAAGGGTCTTGTACACGTGGATGCTTACAAGGGATCTACATCTGAGACAGGAATTGAATTGGTGAAGACCGGACATGCACATGCATCTCAGACAGAAATTGAATTGAGTGAGACACGACATGCATCAGATAAGACAGGACATGCACACACATCTCTTGTTCATGGTATTACTCACTTAGATGGTGTAACTCATGAAGTTGATGGAATAATAGAACAAGTGAAGCCCTTAAGTATACCTGAAGTTGAGGCAATAGAAGAAGAAGTAGGGCGATCTAAAGCAGTTCACATTGAGCCCCTAAAAAATAAACCTCGACGTCAAATGCAAAAGGCAAGTACTTCACGAGCTACAGTTCCAAGTCCTATAACTGGAAAAAGAGGTCGTTCATATACAAAGAAAGGGCAAAGAAGAGAAGAGGAAGAACATGAAGAGGATGCGGAGGGTCTTGAATGGAGTCAGATCTAGAAGCAGAAATGTTATCATGAGGCAAGGGCACCAAATCCCAAGTGTGGTTTGCACTTTGATTGATGGAAAAAAACTAGTTGTTTCTAATTTGGTACTCCGTCCAAGAACATTTTGGCCAGTCATGGGAGATTATAGTCAATCCATCAATTTCTCTCAGCCTATAGATTTTGAGATGCAATTCACTAAGTTCCTCGGAAAACAAGTTCCCTCACTTCAAGAAGGACAGAGTTCAGTGAATGATCCAGAACGACATATAAGGGATGCCAAGAGAAATTTCTTAGCTCATTGTACATTTGAGGCAATAGATGGTCAGCACTATGCCTATGCTTGTAATGAGCGCTCTAGAGATGCATACAAGAAAGGAGAAATTACTTATCAAACCTTCGCGAGTGTGCCTCAATTTCACTACTATTCTGCATGCATCTGTATCTTCAAGAACGAGTAAAAATATTTGATTGAGTCGGAAAGACTTAATCATGACATTTATGCACTACGAAAAATCACCTCCACTTCAGAGATGTTGCTCAAAGCTAGGACCATATGGAAAACTTTTAATTCTCCTTTGACCACTCTCAAAAGAACTGCAACTAAAGTGGAAGCGGATAATCTTGTTGACTTCTACACA
This sequence comes from Dipteris shenzhenensis, assembly GCF_047967505.1. Classification (NCBI taxonomy): domain Eukaryota; kingdom Viridiplantae; phylum Streptophyta; class Polypodiopsida; order Gleicheniales; family Dipteridaceae; genus Dipteris; species Dipteris shenzhenensis. Next base: position 27,746,526 of record NC_141622.1, on the reverse strand, counting down.
TGCTTGAGTGCCATTGTACCAAGGGGAAAGCAAGAAAGAGCAGAGGTGATTACAAGCTTCAAGACAGTAAGGGATAGGTATCAAGACTACACAAGCATACTTTTCCGTAGTGATGAAGTTTTTCATCAGATCAAAGACGTGTGTCTTGCATGTGAGGAAGGAGATGTTACATATGAGGCTCCATCATTGATTAAAGAGAAGGCAAAGAAGATTGAGAAAAAAGAGATGACAGCTCGGATGTGGAGGCCTTTAAGAAACCTACCAGACAAATACGCAAGTCTTGCTGCAGAGAAATTAATGTCCAAAGAATGGTTTTTTGGCAAAAAGGATAAAGATCATTGCATGGAAGATTGCATCATCCAACAGGTCAAGCGTGATGTAGTAAAGAGTGCAATTGAATATTTATTGGGAGAAAAAAATATTCCAATTAGCCAATGTAAAATTGATCATAACATTGTGAGGCAGATGGCATCAGCTTTACCGCAGCTAAACAGAAGGCTTGGGCGCATAAATGGGTGAAGGTAGAAGATGATGGATCTGAAATTACTCCCTCTATGAGAAGTGACATTCCGGAAAATGTGTATGCAAATGCACAAAAAGTCATCAATAACCACACTCTCAGAAAAGAAAAAACTTTGAACAAGGGCTTTTATTTCATACATGAAATCATTTCAGAGTCTGGAAAGAGTGTTGAGTGCAAGGGAGTTTCATTGAGTGATTTTTTGTCCGACGACACTGCTTGGGAGAGACCTCAGCTTTTCTTTGTCAATGAAATATCACTGGATGACATCCGTCAACTCCTTGATAGAATATTACATACCACCATTGGTAGAGTGGGACAATGTAATATAGTCATATTTGCTGATAAAGATGACAAGGAACAAATGTCTGCTACCCTAGAAAAACAATATGGCAATGAGCTCAAGATTTACAATGGGATATACTCAAGAAAAAGGGACAAGAGAGAATGCGGTCTCAAGATACAGAGTCTAGAAACCTTTTTCTTGTGCATGAAGAGCCCTTACAATGATCACTCCTTACAAAACAATATAAGAGGGAATGCACAGAGATTGCAACTACTGCTGGAAGAGCATGAAGCTCCAAGTCCCCTCCATCGTAACGCAAATCACTATGAAAGGCCAGCAAAAAGTGCTGATCTTTTAATTAGTATGATGGAATTTTTGCTACCGTCCGGATGGGAAGTCACATTGTGCCGAATGGGACATCTGTTTGAAGATCTTATCAGAAAAGGACACAATGTAAATATTATTGAGAGCCCTGCTTGCTTGGAATACCTTGATACCGTGGCTTCTCTCACAATAAAGTTTGATAAGAAAGGTCCGATCTCACATGAAGAGGATGACATAGAGATGATCATGTATGATGAGAGCAAGAAAGATGATGAAAATGATCAAAGCTCTGGATATAATAGTGAGGACACCAGCGATAGTAAGGAAGTAGAAGAAGATGGATATGACACTGACCTTGCCTCTGAAGGTTACATAAAAAGACCACGAAGATATGTAGAGGTATGAAGACTTATGTTTAATTTTCTTTATTCATTTAAAGGTCTTTTTAAATTTATAATTAATTTAAAATTTTGAATCTCATAATTATTTTATCCTTTTATAGGAGAAGGGAGAGGAGGAGGATGAGGAGGACATAGCTGGAGCAGAGAATATAGAAAGCTCATCTCAAGAAAGCAAAGCTGCTCTGGCTATCCATCGGATGACTCTAGAAAATAATCATACATTGCAGCAAATGGAGAAGTCATTTCAAGTTAGGTTTCAAGTTTGAGAACAACCTCTTACTTTTATATTCGATGAAGAGAACATTTCAATCCTCATAAACTTCAAGAAAGAGGTCAATGACAAGGTTATAATAGCCATCCTCAGGTTTGACATAAACTTTTTACTGACTTTATGCTTTTGTATTTCCATTGGATCAAATGAACTAATATTCTTTTCTTTTATTACAGTATGGTTTTACAACAACTTCTGCTATATATACAAAGATGTGCATATATGGTCGATCCTCTTGTTTCTAGTGTACTTAGCAATAAGCAGAAGACCATAGATGATGTTTTTAAGTGGTTGCAACCTATTGATTTGACTGCGGCGCGAGTTATCTTTACCGCATATCACGAGGAGTGAGTATCAATCCCTACCTAGCTTATCTCTTACATTGTGGAGGATTATATCAAATAATAATTATTCTTAATTGATAATGCAGCTTGCATTGGAGCTTGGTAATTGTGGACATCTTAGCCAAGCAATGCTTCTTTGTCAATTCAATAGCATCTATCCATGGCAGTGTGTTAGAGTAAGTATAACCTACTTGTGTCATAATTATGTCAATGAGATGCATCCTATGCAATGCGCACATTCATTTATGTTTTCTATTTTGATGTGTAGATTTGCTCGAAAGTTGGTAAAAGCTATAGATGCACTTATGCAAATGGAGGGTGACTTGGAAGATCAAATAGAGTATATAACATGCCCTGCAGCGAAGCAGAATGATGACCACAGTTGTGGGTGGAGAGTGGGATATAACTGCTTTTTGCTCCTTGCACAAATTTTTAATTTGAGAGGCGGTGAAACCTCATTGTCCACATATACAGACTTGCATCTATATGCATTTATGTCATCTATCATTAAGGCATTTATTGATAACATGGTGGAGCATCCAGAGGAAACATTGGTTGCTACGCCCATAAGTTGTCCTAATGTAACCGTTGTATTGGACGAAATGGGGAGCTCTTCTGAGGTTAAGGTCATCATTAGCAAGTAACCTCGTGTTTTGACTTTTGGTAGCGAGGAAGTTACAATCCTCTCCGACCCTTTGAAAGAGGCTAATGACAAAGTCATGATGGCCATCCTCAGGTTTGATATGAACATCTCTTGACTTGATACTTCAATCATTTGATTCAATCTGCTTCTAGCATTTGTTTATTTATTGCTGCAGTACGGTTATATATCATTTTCCTAGATCAGTACAGAATCACGTCTGTATGCTCGATTCTCTTCTTTCAGCTGTACTTAGTGATACCAAGAAGACAGTGATGATGTTTGTTCAATTCTACAACCTTTAGACTTGGATGGCATACTACTTGTCTTTATGCCATACTATGAGAAGTAAGTATGGTCTCAATCTTTCTTTTACTCTCTTATTTATAATATTGTGTCAATTAATACTTAATATTATGATAAATCTTATCGCTCTTTATTGGTGATGTAGTTCACATTGGAGCCTGATGATAGTATGGGACCTTGATGACAACCATTGTCGGTTTGTCAACTCAATTACAGGCTTTCACGGGGTGTTCAGGTAAGTGTTCTTTTATCATATCATTATGAACATGCATCTTACTATTTTACTACACAAATTCACTTTGTCATATGTCATGATGGACAGGTCTGCAAACAAGTTAGTTTCTGCGATTATGAAAATCAGGGAGCATCAAGACCAACCAAATTTCCAGACACGCCTCGCAGTGGAGCAAAAAGACATGTTTAGTAGTGGGTGGAGAATTGCCTACAACTTCATGTTGTATCTCAATGAAATTTTTGAACATGTCTCCATAGAAGCATATACCAAGCTCGAGCTACAAGATTTTGTGGCTAAGACTGTTCACTATCTAACTGCTATCATTGGGAAACAACATGATGGACTCAATGAAGAACCTGAGGGAGCCAAAGAAAAAGAAGAGACAATTCAGTCTCCTTCTGTATCCTCGGGGGGTCCATCTTACATAAGCTAGCTATACAACGTGCGTTCAAAAGGTATTTAAAAAACCCCTCTATAACCACATTTTATATATTTTATATACCCCTGTTGTGAATTTTTGGATCAATAATTATATCCCTTCAATAAATTTAAAATTTGAGAAGCCTATATTTTTTGCCCTCCTCTTGTACATTTCAGTGTAAGTTGAAACAGACGCTACTTATGAAAAATTGTATTGTATAATTGAATAAAACCCTTTAATTTGTATGTCGTGGAGATGCATGCTTTACACCCATACTAATACCTAATAGAATGTATTTTCAACTTTTGATCGTTTCAATTTTCAAAATCTCATATATTTACTCCACCTTATCTAATTTTGTTTCCCTTGCACGCTCCCAAACTGTCACTAGCTATTAGAGATTTGCATGAAGTAACGTGAATTGAACTATGAACAAAATGACACAAACTTATAAGAAGATGACCCAAACTTTAACCTTATGTTGATCTAATGGGAGTTTTTATATTAAATATTAGGAAAAGATAGTGCGTATCATCTCATCATAAAGGCATCCAACTTAATCATGTTAAGTGCACAAAGTTATTAAGCTTATTATCACTCAATCCATACCTTTTTCTCAATTTATGTTGCTTTACTTTTCTTTAATTTATATATTTATGTATTTGCATCACTTTTTTAAAATTTTTAGAATATCCTAAATTTCAAACCATATGGTAGATGCATATGATATAAAAGAAAAATTTATGAAACGATGAAATATTATAGCTTCTTTATTGAATTCACATCTTAATTATTAATGCATCTAACAATTTTTTAGTTTGAAAAGCACCCTTTATTCCATTTCTACTATATTTCAATTCAAACTTTTGAAAGACCCATGCTTCCCCTCACAATTTTAGAACGATGAAATATTATAGCCTCTTTATTGAATTCAGATCTTAATTCTTAATGCATCTGACAATTTTTCAGTTTGGAAAGAACCCTTTATTCCATTTCTACTATATTTCAATTCAAACTTTTGAAGGACCCATGCTTCCCCTCATAATTTTGAGACCATATGTAACAATAATAATGAGCTATTTTGACATATCTAATTGTAATGGGTGGATCTTTAAAGGAAGCCATACACCACCTGTACATTGAATGCATAGTTTCTTGGATATAGTCTATTCTTCCTTTAGTAGTCCTTTAGAGTTTTACAATCCATCTTTTGCTGCACAATATGGAATTTCACACGAAGGTTTAGTTAGAGATTTGAGATGTTTCAAGCTTCAATGAGATCCATATCACTTGCACTGATTGCACAATTTGGTAGATAAACTATATTTTGTAGATGCTCAATTCAATATCAGAGGAATGAAGGCAAATCCCTAGGTCTTGATTCTTGTATGGTTTGATTCTTGTGAGCATTCTACCAGGGGAATTGCAGACCGTGTAAAGAGACCGGAGTGCTCCAAAGGCTAGATTGCTTACATAATATGCATTGCACGACTTGATTCTTGTGAGCATTCTTCTAGGGGAATTGCAGATCGTGTCAAGAGACCGGAGTTCTCTTGAGGCTACAAGATTACATACGTAACTTAATTGTATCAGCATTCTGCCAAGGGAATTGCAGACCATGTCAAGAGATCGGAGTGCTCCCGAGGCTAGGTTGCTTACATACTATACGTTGCATGACTTGATTCTTGTGAGCATTCTGCCAGGGAAATTGCAGACCATGTCAAGGGACCGGAGTGCTCTCGAGGCTAGATTACTTACATACTATACATTGCACAACTTGATTCTCTAAGCATTCTGCCAGGGGAATTGCAGACCGTGTCAAGAGATCGGAGTGCTCCCGAGGCTAGATTGCTTACATACTATACATTGCACAACTTGATTCTCTAAGCATTCTACCAAGGAAATTGCAGACCGTGTCAAGAGATCAGAGTGCTCCTGAGGCTAGATTGCTTACATACTATACATTGCATGACTTAATTCTATAAGCATTCTACCAAGAAAATTGAAGACCGTGTCAAGAGACCAGAGTGCTCCCGAGGCTAGATTGCTTAATACTATACATTGCATGACTTGATTCTCTAAACATTCTACCAAGGAAATTACAGACTGTGTCAAGAGACCAGAGTGCTCCCGAGGCTAGATTACTTACATACGTAACTTGATTGTCTAAGCATTCTGCTAGGGGTATTACAGATCGTGTCAAAAGACCGGAGTGCTCCCGAGGCCAAATTGCTTACATACTAAGACTGGATTCTCAAAGTTATGGATTTCAAAGTTATGAGCTAAGACAACAAAGGAGTAAAATTCAAATACAATTTCTTACAGTGTTTAAATAGTTATTCAAACATAACAGATATGCATAATCATAAAGTAAATATGAACTTAGACCTTCTCATTTAAATAATGACTTTGCAATTACAAACCAATAAATATTTGACTAGAAAGACATTCAAGGACTTATACCGACTCAACTTAGCTCTTAAATTTTGACCTATAAGGCTATATCGTTTTCAATAAAAATGTCAAATCCTCTTAAATAATAAAAATATTATATGTGGGTGTATGTGTATGTGTACACTCACACATACTTTTTTTTCAATGAAACCACAATATTTATATTAGAAAAAAGATTTTAAAATGAGAATAGTCTCAACAAAACACTAAAGCACTGGGAGAACACCTCTAGAGAAGAGACATCCAAGCCATTCTCATGACAAGCAACACACACACACTCACACACGAGAATAAAACCGAACGACTCAAATAGATAATTAATGATGGGAAAGAACATGCTAGCTACATGTCCATGTGACAACACTTAGAAGAATATAGAAGAAGCATATAGAAACATAGGCATAGAGATCCAAAAATGTAGAAGTAGAATGGCATAGAAGCATAAACCTAGGCAAACAGAGCATGAGCATAGCATTAACATACTCATTAACATAAGCATAATGACATAGAAGCATAAATTAAATTTTTATGTTATGAGAGAGAGAGAGAGAGAGAGAGAGAGAGAGAGAGAGAAACATAGAATCATGAACATAAATAGGCATAAACATAGAATCATAAACATACATAGGCATAAACATAGAAATAGGCATATAGGCATATATAGGCATGAATCATAAACATAGACATACATATGGTTATATGAATAGGCATAAACATAGAATCATAAACATAAATAGGCATATATATAGGAATAAACATAGACTCATACAAACATAAATAGGCATATAGGCATATATAGGCATGAATCATACAAAGTGGAATATCATACCATAAGTGAATGAAAGAAATACATAAAAGTGAAACTGCCATACCATAAGCAAATAAAAGAAATACTGAGGAAATACTGCCACACCATATAGACAAGGCTATTCCAATGTTTCTTTATGTCTAGCTTTGAGAGAGAAATGACGTACTTCCAATTTAAATACATCTTAAACCCAATGAAGCATAGAAGCATAAACAATGGCATTCACATAGGTATAGACTAAAGAAACATAGGCACAAAGAAGCACATGCATAATTTCCATAGAAGCATAAAGATATGGAAGCATATAGATATGGAAGCATAAAGATATGAAAGCATATAGATATGGAACATAAAGCATAAATAGCATAGAGGCATATAGAAACATAGGCAAGCATAAACATAGGCATTCATCAATGGCATACAAGCATAATTTCCTACGAAGCATAGACTAACCACATAGTTCTACACAAACCAAGCTAGACTTTGTGATAGGCTCCCACTGATTCAGGCTTCCTCATTAAGATGGAACTGATGTCCATAACAAACAGGACAAATTAGTAGATTGCAGGGACAAGGGCCCATTAAATTTTTCTCTAAAGAGCGACAAGAAAATCAACATTTTTTTAAAGATCACATGTTCCATTTATCTAAACCAGCTTGGCCACTGAGCGATTCACAAAAGCAGAAGAGAGCCAGAGGCATAGTCCAACAAGTCACTGACAAAATGTTTCTTAATGTGCTCCCTACCCACTGTGCAACTGCAAACATAGGCTGGTGCTGACTTGCATATTGATACCAGCCTAAGATAAACCTTGGATAAGCTCACAATCACATACACTAGGGTCAAGCCCAACATGTAGTCACACATGGCTGCCTTGTCACAGCAGGTTGTAGGCATAGCAAGAAAATCAAAGCACCTAGGGATACTTTCAAGGAGGTTTATGGGGCCAACTAGTGCAGAAGGGTGCACGATAGTAGCAAGGTAATCAATAGGAATAAACAGAGCCCAAGAGTTGGAGCACTAGGTTGGCTGGCCTGGCTGCTAGTTAGCTGCGTACAGACTCGGTCAGCCGACCCTGGTCTATGAGGCCTACAGACTAGGAAATCAGCCAGGTTTTTGGGGGGCATACAGTCCTATAAATAGCCTTGTGGGGGCCAGTTTACAACACTAAATATAGGAGAACTCCAAGCAATCTAGAGTACACCTAGGTGCATACCTACACCTGAAGCAGAGCATAAGAAGGTGCACAAGAGAGAGCTCTATCAGTAGTGAACTCAGGAGCAGAACTTTGCAGGAGAGCTGTACCTTTGAGCAGCTACTGAAGCCTACCACAAAGGCATGTGGCATGAATTCCCCATTCATCATCACAAAGATGTCAAGTTGACTAATTCTCCAACTTGGGATGGTAGAAATCTGGTGATTCCCATGGCAAGAAGGGCCTGCAAATCCCAAAAAAAGGTCATTCAACCTGCAATAATGTTTATGTACTATAATAGGGAGAGAATAGGGAGGAGATGAAACCTGAGTAATGCAACTCAAACTATTCTTGACATTCAATAATGGCCATTGCAACCTAATAAGCATACGCTTGGTATGGAGATATGGCGATGCCCGAACCATGAGAAGCTATAGTAGCTTGAACTGTGAGCATACAGACCTAGCTTAGTTGAACTGTGAGTGTACAAAGTTGGTGCAATAGCTTAGAACTTGATGCAGGCACACAGAGCCAGCTTAACTTGAACTTCGGGGAAAGCCCTAGAGAAGAAGCCAAGCTTCTATAGGTTAAACACAACTCTTACAACCTCTTATAACAGTGCTTGCATTGATCAACTTACTGTGCCCACTAACCTATAAGCTCGGCAAAGTATTTAAATCACTTCAAACAGAGCCCATCCGGATATGTCTCTCAGCTAATTGGAAGCTTTTGGAAATTGATCTAAAATCCAAGAGAGTGTTGGAAAGGTCACCTCCCCATCTCTAAGCCCCCAAATGAGGAGAGCGTGGGGGAGGGAGACCTAGGGCAGGATGTGCCCAAGAGAGTAAAGGGAGAGATTACCTGGATGTGTGGATCTGGGACAGATCTGGAGCATTCATGGTTGGTGGGGTATCCCAAGGATGAAAGGCTGCATCAGGAGCAGCTCATGTGCAGGAAGATGGCGGGGACACAGTGTCTTGGATCAGGCTTGGCATGAGGCACTCAGTGGACTGCAGCACAACCCTATGAAAGGCGCGCTGACATCAGCATGTGTACGGAGCAGGGTACAAAGTTGTACGGATCTGTACGGGCTGCTGCAGGGCAGTGTACGGAAGAGGTACGGCCAGGACAAGGCACCAGCAAAAGGCTGCAGCAAGGCGCAGTATAGTGGGGGTCTATGGGCAGGTCTATGGCTTGCAAGCAGGGCTGGCAGGTGGCAGGACAGCAGCAAAGGAGCTGGACCCTGCATGGAACAAAGGGCCAGCAAAGGGCCCTTATATAGGGCTGGTTGGGCTGAGCCAACCAGGTCAGTTGGGCCAGCCAATCTAGTCTGTCCAGTCGGCCCAGTCAGGGCAGACTGGTCGGTATTTTTGCCAGGCCTTAGGGCCTATAAAAGGAGAGGCTCAGGCCTCATTTCATTATCCAGCAGAGCAGCTTTGGAGGAGCAGACAGGAGTAGCAAATAGGGCTTCCTTGGGCCTTTTCCCAGGAGGTGAAGGAGACCTAAAGAGTGCTGCAGACTTAGCTCCAGGGAGAGGCTGAACCTAGACTGTCTTCTAGGGCAGAAGGTTGCTGAGATCATCATCTTCTGGAGCAACCATTCACAAGCAGGTTGGAGCAGTGGAACAGGGATCTGTGTGCTGCAGACAAAGCTTGGCAGGGGCTGCCCACCTAGGCTGATTCACAGGGAGTAAGGTGGAGAAGAACACACGAGACGGAAAGTCTACAGACGCTCCAAGTGGAGCACGCGGACTCTACCAGCAGATAGGAGAAGGACTTTGTGGTAAGATCAAAGGACCACACCATTGGTGGGACTCTGGATCTGTCTCTCTTGTATTGTGTCCATAGTTGTGGACGGAAATATATTATATGGTGGTTTCTCTATCTAGTTTGGTTCATTGTCTATTGATGAGCCTGCACACCTATTGAATGCACATAAGTAAAGAAGTTTGTGATTCCACACCCACACCGCACACTGTGTGAGCTCCTGGGCATTACTATAAGTCTTCCACTGTGCGTACCCTCTGTTGGGTATTTTCTAACAGAGAGGGCAAACTAGATTTCACATATGATAGATACAAGCAAAGAGCTAAGGCATCCGGTACAGGATTCAATATCCGATTGCGAAGGAAGAAGCCTAGAACCACTAGTCAAATAACCATTGTCATACGGTATGGATTGATCCGAGCAGACGAAATTGGAACTTTTTGAGATAATGGATGCCTTACCTCATCCATCCTAAAGAAAATAAGACATGGCAGATAATTGATTGGTATTCATAGTAGAGATATCAGTTGACATAGATGCAAAGTGAAGTCTCAACCACTATAGAGGCTACTCATTCATTGCTTGAACACTAACAACAGAATTGCTTACATAAGGTAATGAACCGAATTCTATAGACTTACATAGGCAGATCAGGATGCTCTCAATTGTCCCCATCATCTTCCCCTTTGCCTCTAGCTTGGCATCCATCAATCTTCATCACGTATAGCTTTCCTTACCTGGACTTCTAGTTCTCCACTCTCTCCTTCCAAGTGACGCCATATGTTGCTGCCAAGTCATTGATTGGATTCAATCGTTGTGGTTATACTTTGAATTATAACAAGAATTGTGCTTTTTGTTGGATAGGCATCGAATTGAGAAGTGTGTATGCCCATACAAGGCCCGAACCTGGGACATTTTACTCTAAATAAGGAAGAGAATGAATTCATTTCGCCTCACCTCCAATGTATGGAGGAACCCCTTGTGCATGCTGATCTCGGTGGAATTCCAGGGGATCCCCAGCAATCTGACAAAACAAATAAGAGAGTGCAACGAGTGATAATGAAAACAATGTACAAGAAAGCCTCCACAATAGATCACATCTATAACTGAGAATTACTTGTGACAACAATGCAAGAGCTTTTCAACTTGGATGATGAGTGTTGCTTACAGTTGGCCCGTTAGTGAGAAGAGGAACCATAGGTGCTATTGTTTGCATCCTGTGATGCATTTCATCGTCAGTAGCGGGTCCATAGCTCATATGCCCTTGCTGTACTCTTTGTGACGATCAAATTCAATTTCCAAATCATCTCAGCATAAAAAATCTCTCTTATGAAGGGAGTGACATTACATGAAGTTTGAAGACAAGATTAATTAGCCTTCGAACATTTCATAGTAGACTCTATCTTTGAAGAGGTTTCGAAAATTTCAACTCTGTGCGCATAACACCACTTTGAAAGCTAGATCTATAGTGTTAGAAAAATTTAGCGAGTGAAAAGGGGGAAGCAACCCTCTGAGCCATTTGTATCTTGTCTTACACTCTGATTCCCCTCTTTACGTCCATACTGTAACAGGACCGGCAAACAGGCAAGGAGCATTTGTTGCAGGCAACGAAAAGTTCAGCATGCAATGTGAGCCAGACATCGTTACCGCAAATTTGACAGACCTTGATGAATGCAAAAGTCATCACCAGAGAGAGAGCTCGAGAATGAAGGGGTATACGGAGAACATACCGATCTCCAATCCTTGTCTCCCAAAGTGCCAATGTGTGAAAAGGATGAAGAATAGCAAGCAATGGTTCAGTCTGAGTCAAGGGTCTTTTCCTGTGATGTCTTCACCAACGATTGAAGCTGCACTACAGAACTTTGTCGGTAGAATGCCTGCACAAACAAAGGAGCAAAGAGCTACTTACTTCCAAGCCAAACGTCCTACCAGGAGCTCTTTCTACTTGGTGAAACCGATTGCTCTATAGGTTCCAAAGATTCTACCTTCATCTTTCCCCTTTCATCACAAGCTCCCCAAGTTCCAGTGATCACATACGGAACGCAACCGGAATTGCAGTTTGCAAGTGTTCTTGCAACGACTTGTGCTTGTTGGATAAAACTTCCAATAGTGTACAAATACAAATTATGAGCTTGAAAACTGCATGCATATCAGCACAATGTCATACAATATGCGTTCCGTTACAATTCCACCTTCCGTCATGATCTAGAGCAATCCTAAGATTTTCAATAGGAAAAAGAACAGAGCTTCGTGTGTCTCTGCATTTGCATTGCCTATCTAATCGTATATGTACGTAATGAAACAGATTTATCAGCATTTACATTTCCTATGGACGATCATCAAGCGTAGGATGAACGGCATAATCATCACTCAAAGAATAGAACCACACAACCCACAGCATTCAATTAAGTATCAAAACAAAAAGAGCTTCCTTCAAAGTAGGGCTGTGTGAAGAAGCATCACTTACTATCGGCTCCCCCAAGCTAGATTACAGCATCAACAAAGCGTTCATGGAGTTCTGGTGTCCAGCAAAGCCGAGGCTTTGGATCGTCAGAAGCTAGGATGCTGATATCCCCAGGGAGATTAGTTCCACACAAAGCCAATTGTTTTTGCTATTGACTTGAGTTCGGGTTATCAGGTATTGCAACGCTGGGGTTTGCGTAAGGTCGATACATCTGCAATCAAGTAATCCAAATGCGATAAGTTACGAAAGAAAAAGAGGAAAGCGCAAAAACTGAGTAGCAAAAACACCGTGCCACGAGGCTGTGCTAGTGTCTGGCATCAGCAAAGCGACAATAGATGAGTTTTGTAAAGCATCCAGGGGATTGAAGAGCGGCAAACCTCTAGACAATATCTGAGATGAGAGAAAGATGGAAGAGCAAATCAACAGAGGAGGGGGTGATGGAAGAAAGGAGATGTTGAAAAGTGCAGAATTTCACGAATGGGAAGCATAGCGGAGCTTCAAATTGGAAATAAGGAATTGCAAAGGGGATGAAGAAATAGGATGGAAGCTCGCAGCTATGGCTATGGCTATGCAATCATACAAGTATAAAGGAAGGAAGCTTGAAAGTAGTTGTTGCAGTGATGCTGAGCTTTGAGGGAAATGGGGGCCGTTTCAACAAAATTTGGGTTTCGTCCCCAAATTGTATTTTCCCGCCTCTCCCTTCCCTTCCCCCTTAGGCACAATGTACATAAGATTTATTAGCCTCCACGCTTAGGCATAAAAAGGGGGGCCACTTTAAGGCGGGTCATCTTGATAACTCAAGTGAAGGCTCCTATGGGGGGGAAGTTGTTTGCCAGCTTCGGGGTTTCAGATCATGCCCCTCTAATGTGAGCCTTTTCCATTCCCTTGCCTATTGGGAGGTCCCTGGATGTGCCATTTAAATTTTTTAATATTGGCTATAGATAAGGAATATTGATTAATGATAGTGTTTTTAAAACTTATGTTAAATGTTGCAATACATTAGGATATTTTATGATATTTATTCATTACAATACATTAGGTTTTACTTTTTTGAAAGTCTAATTTATTATGTACAATAAATATCTTATGATGAGAATCTAATAATTATATCATTCTTATGTTCCATCACTTTATTTTATAGATTTCAATGTACTCAAAATCTATCATTTATTATGTACAGCAAGTCTAACTTATATTATATTAAAAGAATATCTCATGATGAGATTCTAATAATTACTAACTTATATTATATTAAAAGAATATCTCATGATGAGATTCTATTAATTATATCATTCTTGTGTTCCATCATTTTATTTTATAGATTTCAATGTACTATCACTATCTTACATGTCTCAAATGTCTCCCATTACGGTCTTGCATCCCATCATTTTATTTTATAATGTCTCGCATTACGATCTTGCATCTAGTCATCTCGCATTACGGTCTTGCATCTGTAGTTCTATAAATTCCCTAGTAGTCGTTCATCTTCTATATCTCACCCGCAGCAGACACTTCTTCCACTTTGCTCTTCTTACCTTACTCCTCTCCTCAAGCTTGCTCCTTCCTCTCCTCAAGCTTGCTCCTTCCATCTTGCCCGCAGCCTTGCCTCCTCTTCTCAAGCATACTCCTTTCATCTTGCCTTACCTCCTCTAGTTACCTTCCTCACTCTCGTTACCTTCCTCACCTCGTTCGTCTTCTATATCTTTCCTCACTCTCGTTACCTTCCTCACCTCGTTCGTCTTCTATATCTCACCCGCAGCAAAAACTTCTTCCACTTTACTCTTCTTACCTTACTCCTCTCCACACTTCTTCCACTTTAGTCTTCTTACCTTACTCCTCTCCTCAAGCTTGCTCCTTCCATCTTGCCCGCAACCTTACCTCCTCTTCTCAAGCATACTCCTTTCATCTTGCAGCCATTATTATGGATCTTTTTAAGGTAATCGATTCTGTCGAGCAAGCCATTAGCAGCCTCAAAGAATGGATTGCCGAGAACCAAGGAAAGAGAGAGGAGAGAAAGCAAAATCCAGCTCCATTAACCCAGTACGAGAAGGATGACTTTGCTTGTCAGAAGGGCTTAGAGAAGGAAGAGGAAAGAAAAATAAGTATGGCTACTACTGAAATAGATAAATTGCAGTCATATAGGAGAGAGTTGATAGACTTTCAAAGTGAGATATCTTCGCGTGTGGCTCGTTATGGAAGATTTTCCCCCGAGGAAGCGCAAGCCATTAGGAATAAACAAAGTGTTATGCAAGAGAAAATTCATCAATCCTTACTTCTCTTCTATAATTTTAACTACATCGATGAGGAAGAGATGAGCTCAGCTCTTGAATGGGTTGAATTTAGGCTAAGGACTTGAAAATAGAAAATTCATCAAATTGAATGGCTGTAGTCTTGAAAATCTCAGGCTTAACTTTTGAAGGTGTTTATTAACACCATTAAATATTAAGAGAGTTTACAACAACCGAATCTTATTTTTTCATGTAACTTATGTAGTCTTCAAAATCTCAGGCTTAACTTTTGAAGGTGTTTATTAACACCATTAAATATTAAGAGAGTTTACAACAACCAAATCTTATTTTTTCATGTAACTTATGTAGGCTGCGTTAAATTTTATAATTTTAGTTTCATGTCCTTAAAAAATATATAAAAAAATGCTTGTTTTTATGTTTTTATATGTGCTTTGAAGATTGGGTTTTTCTTAAATTTTATCTGAAAACTAGTCCAAAAGTATATGTAAAAATGAATTTGTACATTGATAAGTCCAAAATTAATGAAATAAGTGTTCTAGGGTGCCTATGGAGTCAAGGGCTATTCCATATATGTATCCTCGTGTTTCATGCAAACATAACGAATGCTTTCCAAGTATGCGTAGTAATTTTGTCATCCCTGTAGTATGTAGTACAATATTGACGAAGAAAGGTGCTCATAATCAATTTACAGGGTTAGCCTATGTATATATCAAATGGGCTTGTGTGGCGGCCTTGCCCCTCATGGTGGTCTTGAACTTATGACCTTGCCTGGTAGTTCTGGCTCATGCAACCACCCTACATAAACCATTGGAGGGTATTTCCTATAACCATAGCTCACACAGACCTTGTGTACCTGTGTGAAGTTTCATGTAGGCAAAATCTCACAAGAAGGTGCAAATATCACGTAGAGGAACTTTGAATCTAGCGATGAGCTCCTAAGCCTCTCCATCTAGCCGCCAAAGAGTATCTCACTGCCGTCTCGCCAAATGTAAGTCGATGATTAACATGCCTTGGGTTGCAGTACCTATGGTGCCGCACTGGTTAATTAAAAGTTTTGAGAGAGGAGAGTGTGTGTGTGTGTGTGCGCGCGTGCGCGTGCATGTGCACATGTGTGTGTGCGTGTACATGTGCATGTGTGTGTGTGCATATGTGTGTGCATGTGCATGTGTGTGCACATGTGCATGTGCATGTGCGTGTGCATGTGCATGTGCATGTGTGTGTGTGTGTGTGTGCATGTGCGTGTGCGTGTGTGTGTATGTGTGTGTGCGTGCGTGTGTTACCTATCAAAGAGGGAAATCTTTTTCTTCCCTACTACACATCCTTGGTTTTTATGTTAAAAATTTCCTTTACATTGCATGCATCCTCATTCCCATGCTCTTATTGCATACTATATTCATTAGAGTAAAGTCTCCCACATCTAGTGGTATTGCCCACTTATATTTCCATTGGGTATACATCATCAACATATATTTTGTAAAGTTAGAATTCCATACATACTTATATATATACCATCCATGTCTAAAAAAGTAGGATTTAAACATTGTCTTTTCTATAGTTCCCCTAGTCAATCCAAGGTATAGATTACTCGAAATCATCCACTAAATTAGTCTTGCTTGTATGATAACAATGTTACAATGAACATCCTGGTATCTAAATAAGTACTATTTTTAAGGGGCTTCCCAATGGGCCTCAAAATGTGTCAAAATGCCATTGGGGGGTTCCCAATGGGTTCTGCAGTGGTAGGTGCTCCTTAACCGAGGACCATTGTAAATTGGTCTGATCCGCCCGCATGTATCATCTCAGTGTTCTTCCCTTTTATCA
This sequence comes from Dipteris shenzhenensis, assembly GCF_047967505.1. Lineage (NCBI taxonomy): Eukaryota > Viridiplantae > Streptophyta > Polypodiopsida > Gleicheniales > Dipteridaceae > Dipteris > Dipteris shenzhenensis. Next base: position 27,730,020 of record NC_141622.1, on the reverse strand, counting down.
AAAAATCGAGGTAAGTGGCTAGACTCACCTGCATCCATCGACAAGCACAACATGCTAGAACATGAATACAATGCACTGTGGGACTATAGGCTTCACGGCCCAGCCACAATTGTTATCCTTGTCAACCCAAACATTTTGACTATGATGAAACATGGAAGATACTTATTTAAGAAACATTGTGGGTCATTATTCCAAGGACCAAATGTAAAGGCCCTTCCCATCCCTTTTTGTAAGAAACTTCAAGGGCTATATGGTAAGCACATTTCTATAGAATTGGAAGGGTGTAGCCAGAGAACGATGCCACCATGGGTCTTATTCTTAATTCGAAAAAGTGCAGCAAAATCAATGTTGAATCTAAGATCACCAAACCTGTAATATATCACGTGCTGCAAATGTAAATGTCACCCATAGGTAATGCAACTAGGCAAATGGTCTATTACAATCCACTTTTCAAAGATATTGCAGTCAGTCTTCTCTTTACTTTATTCAACCAGCCAAAGATAAATACACCTAGGCGTTTTCCCATAGGTTTTTATTAAGCAGACATATCCCTAGTTCGTAACTCATAAAAGTGAGAGTAAGTCGAGTGAGAGGACCATTCAACAACATTGGTTGGCAATCTCCCATAGAGCACTCCAGTTTTTAGATGGGGACTAATGATCTTTGTAGTTTGACACCTGCTCTTACAGTAATCGCAATGGCTTTATGATATTCTCATGCCTATCTAATAGCATCTATGTGTTTCTATATTGATAAAATCATTGGAGAGCTTTGTATCCTCATATAAGATGTTAGTGTGAGAATCTGGGCCATATCTGCAAGCTATTAGCCTAACACTTATATTATCTACTGTCTATCTTACTTCTAGACTTCAGAAACGGTAAATCAGAGTATGATACAAGGTATTTTTAGTTGCCTGTCATGAAATGAAGTCTCTTACAAGGAAAAGCAACCAAGGAATAGTCATGAGTCCATTTCACAACCTCCACATACGCAGGCTCCAATATTATTTTGAGAGAGGAGTGTGTGTGTGTGTGTTCATGCGTGCAAGCGTGCACGTGTGCGTGCACATGTGCATGTGCGTGTGCGTGTGGTGTGCATGTGCATGTGCGTGTGCGTGTGCATGTCCGTGTGTGTGTGTGTGTGTGTGTGCATGTGCATGTGCATGTGCGCGTGTGTGTGTGCATGTCCGTGTGTGTGTGTGTGTGCGTGTGTGTGTGTGTTACCTATCAGAAAAGTAAATTCTATTTCTTCTCTACTACACATCCTTGGTTTTAATGTAAAAAATGCCCTTTACATTGCATGCATCCTCATTCCCCTGCTATTATTGCATTCCATCCTGCACTATATTCATTAGAGTAAAGTCTCCCACATCTAAGGGTATTGCCCACATATATTTCCATTGGGTTAACATGCCTTGGGCTGTAGTATCTATGGCGCCACGTTGGTTCATTAAGAGTTCTGAGAGAGGAGTGTGTGTGTGTGTGTTTGTGTGTGTGTGTGTGTGTGTGTGTGTGTGTGTGTGTGTGTGTGCGCGCGCGCGCGCGTGCGTGCATGTGTGCATGCATGAACGTGCACATGCACGTGTGCGTGTGCGTTTGCATGTGCGTGAGCATGTGTGTGTGCATGTGTGTGTGTTACCTATCAGAAGATTAAATTCTATTTCTTCCCTACTACACATCCTTGGTTTTCATGTAAAAAATGCCCTTTACATTGCATGCATTCTCATTCCCATGCTCTTATTGCATTCCATCCTGCACTATATTCATTAGAGTAAAGTCTCCCACATCTAGGGGTATTTCCCGCATATATTTCCATTGGGTATACATCATCAACATATATTTTGTAAAGTTAGAATTCCATACATACTTATATATATACCATCCATGTCTAAAAAAGCAGAATTTAGACATTGCCTTTTCTATAGTTCCCCTAGTCAGCCCAAGGTATATACTACTCGAAATCATCCACTAAATTAGTCTTGCTTGTATGGTAACGAGGTTACAATGAACAGCCTGGTATCTAAATAAGTATTGTTTTTAAGAGGCTTCCCAATGGGCCTCAAAATGTGTCAAAATGCCATTGGGGGGCTCCCAACGGGTTCTGCAATGGTAGGTGCTCCTGAACTGAGGGCCATTGAAAATTGGTCTGATCCGCCCGCATGTATCATCTCAGTGTTCTTCCATTTTATCAAAAAGTCGAGGTAAGTGGCTAGACTCACCTGCATCCATCCACAAGCACAACATGCTAGGACATGAATACAATGCACTGTGGGACCACAGGCTTCACGGCCCGGCCTTTCGAGTAATTGCAATGTGTGCATGCATGTGCATGTGCATGTGCGTGTGTGTGTGCATGTGTGTGTGCATGTGCATGTGCCTGTGCGTGTGCCTGTGCCTGTGCATGTGCATGTGCATGTGCGTGTGCGTGCACATGCACGTGCACGTGCGTGTGCGTGCACATGCACGTGCACGTGTGCATGCATGTGTGCATGTGCGTGTGCATCTGCGTGTGCGTGTGCGTGTGCGTGTGCGTGTGCGTGTGCGTGTGCGCATGCGCGTGCGCATGCGTGTGTGCGTGTGCGCGTGCGCGTGTGCGTGTGCATGTGCGTGTGCGTGCGCGTGCGCGTGTGCGTGTGCGTGTGCGTGTGCGTGTGCGTGTGCGTGTGCGTGTGTGTGTGCATGTTACCTATGACAAAAGTGAAATCTATTTCTTCCCTACTACACATCCTTGGTTTTTATGTAAAAAATTCCCTTTACATTGCATGCATCCTCATTCCCATGTTGTTATTGCATACAATATTCATTAGAGTAAAGTCTCCCACATCTAGGGGTATTGCCCACATATATTTCTATTGGGTATACATCATCAACATATATTTTGTAAAGTTAGAATTCCATAGATACTTATATATATACCATCCATGTCTAAAAAAGTAGAATTCAGACATTGTCTTTTCTATAGTTCCCCTAGTCACTCCAAGGTATAGATTACTCGAAATCATCCACTAAATTAGTATTGCTTGTATGATAACCATGTTACAATGAACAGCTTGGTATCTAAATAAGTACTTTTTTTAAGGGGCTTACCAATGGGCCTCAAAATGTGTCGAAATGCCATTGAGGGGTTCCCAATGGGTTCTGCAATGGTAATTGCTCCTTAACCGAGGACCATTGTAAATTGATCTGATCCGCCTGCATGTATCATCTTAGTGTTCTTCCCTTTTATCAAAAAGTCGAGGTAAGTGGCTAGACTCACCTGCATCCATCCACAAGCACAACATGCTAGAACATAAATACAATGCACTGTGGGACTACAAGCTTCACAGCCCGCCGGCCACAATTGTTATCCTTGTCCACCCAAACATTTTGACTATGATGAAACATGGAAGATACTTTTTTAAGAAACATTGCGGGTCATTATTCCAAGGACCAGATGTAAAGGGCCTTCCCATCCCTTTTTGTAAGGAACTTTGAGGGCTATATGGTAAGCACATTTCTATAGAATTGGAAGGGTGTAGCCAGAGAATGATGCCACCATGGGTCTTATTCTTAGTCCGAAAAAGTGCAGCAAAATCAATGTTGAATCTAAGATCACCAAACCTATAATATATCACGTGCTACAAATGTAAATGTCACCCACAGCTAATGCAACGAGGGTAATGGTCTATTACAATCTTCTTTTCAAAGATATTGCAGTCAGTCTTCTCTTTACTTTATTCAACCAGCCAAAGATAAATACACCTAGGCATTTTCCCCATAGGTTTTCATTAAGCAGACATATCCCTAGTTCGTAACTCATAAAAGTGCGAGTAAGTCGAGTGAGATGACCATTCAACAACATTGGTTGGCAATCTCGTGAAGAGCACTCCAGTTTTTGGGTGGGGACTAATGACTTTTGTAGTTTGACACCTGCTTTTCTAGTAATCGCAATGGCTTTTTGATATTCTCATGCCTATCTCATAGCATCTATGTGTTCCTATATTGAAAAAATCATTGGAGAGCTTCGTATCCTCATATAAGAGGTGAGTGTGAGAATCTAGGCCATATTTGCAGACTATTAGCCTCACACTTTAGATTATCTACTTTCTATCTTACTTCTAGACTTTAGAAATGGTACATCAGAGTATGATACAAGGTATTTTTAGTTGCATGTCATGAAATGAAGTCTCTTACAAGGAAAAGCGACCAAGGAACAGTCATGAGACAATTTCACAACCTCCACATATGCAGACTCCAGCATTATTTTTGCCAAGGCTACCTATGGAGTCAAGGGCTGCTCCATATGTGTATCCTCATGCTTCATGCAAACGTAACGAATGCTTTCCAAGTATGCGCAGCAATTTTATCGTCCCTGTAGTATGTAGTACAATACTAATGAAGGTCCTGAACTTACAACCTTGCTTGGTAGTTCCGTCCTATGGAACGACCCTACATAAACCATCGCCGAGTATTTCCTATAACCATAGCTCACACAGACCTTGTGTACCCGTGTGAAGTTTCATGTAGGCAATACCTCGCAAGCAGGTGCAAATATCACATAGAGGAACTTTGAATCTAGAGAGGAGCTCCTGAGCCTTTGGATCTAGCCACCAAAGGTTATCTCAGTTGTGTTCCACCAAACGTAAGTCGACCGTTAACATGCCTTGGGCTGCAGTACCTATGGTGCCACACCAGTTAATTAAGAGTTCTGAGAGAGGAGTGTGTGTGTGTGTGTATGCGTGTGTGCGTGCGCACGTGCGCATGCATGTGTGCATGTGCGTGTGCAACTGCATGTGCATGTGCATGTGCATGTGCATGTGCATGTGTGCGTGCATGCATGTGTGTGTGTGTGTGTGTGTGTGTGTGTGTGTGTGTGTGTGTGTGTGTGTGTGTGTGTGTGTGTGTGACTATCAAAAAAGTAAACTCTATCTCTTCCCTACTACACATCCTTGGTTTTCATGTAAAAAATGCCCTTTACATTGCATGCATCCTCATTCCCATGCTGTTATTGCATTCCATCCTACACTATATTCATTAGAGTAAAGTCTCCCACATCTAGGGGTATTGCCCACATATATTTCCATTGGGTATACATCATCAACATATATTTTCTAAAGTCAGAATTCCATACATATATATATACCATCCATGCCTAAAAAGGTAGAATTTAGACATTGTCTTTTCTATTGTACCCCTAGTCAGTCCAAGGTATAGATTACTCAAAATCATCCACTAATCTAGTCTTGCTTGTATGGTAACCAGGTTACAATGAACAGCCTGGTATCTAAATAAGTATTGTTTTTAAGGGGCTTCCCAATGGGCCTCAAAATGTGTCGAAATGCCGTTGGGGGGTTCCCAATGGGTTCTGCAGTTGTAGGTGCTCCTTAACCGAGGACCATTGTAAATTGATCTGATCCGCCTGCATGTATCATCTCAGTGTTGCTTCCCTTTTATCAAAAAGTCGAGGTAAGTGGCTAGACTCACCTGCATCGATCCACAAGCACAACATGCTAGAACATGAATACAATGCACTATGGGACTGTAGGCTTCACGGCCTGGCCGCAGTTGTTATCCTTGTCAACCCAAACATTTTGATTATGATGAAACATGGAAGATACTTTCTAAAGAAACATTGCGGGTCATTATTCCAAGGACTAAATGTAAAGGCCTTCCCATCCCTTTTTGTAAGGAACTTCAAGGGCTATATGGTAAGCACATTTCTATAGAATTGGAAGGGTGTAGCCAGAGAATGATGCCATCATGGGTCTTATTCTTAGTCCGAAAAAGTGCAGCAAAATCAATGTTGAACCTAAGATCACCAAAACTTGTAATGTATCATGTGCTGCAAATGTAAATGTCACGCATAGCTAATGCAACTAGGCTAATGCTCTATTACAATTTTTTGAGCCTTTGGATCTATCCGCCAAAGAGTATCTGAGTGCCGTCTTGCCAAACGTAAGTCGACGGTTAACATGCCTTGGGGTGCAGTACCTACGGTGCCATGCCGACTCTTGCTTGTTGCCATTCTGCACAGTAAAGTAGTAAAGCCAAGCAACTAGCTGAGCATTTTTTATTTATAAGCATGAAAGTTCTACCGCATGCACACGCAATCTACATGCAAGAAAGTTTAGAGCGGTATGTATCAACCACTTACAGAGGTCCTTTAGTTGCTTTAGAGTGGCCTCCCAAATATTTAATCTCCTAAAATAGAGTGAGGGATGCAATCCATCAATCTTATCTCCACGACCCATCCTAGTATGATATGTTTGTGTATTTCCATTTTCCGTGAGCTAGAGCACGACTTTGTGTAGCATCTGCAAAGAGAGGTTGCAGAGCCTTGCCCTGCTAGCAAAGCATTATGCTCCATGCATTTAACAAATCTAATCGGTGAACACAAAGCCCAAGCAAACACTGCATTCTAGTCTATTACTGCGATGTTTGCTGTATTAACAAGTTAAAGGGGAACACCGGGCTTTGCATTACGAAGTTGATGAGCCTCTTAGGCATGGAGCTCCGAGAGGGTCCTCCTATATGCGTCAGCATTCACTGCTTCCTCGAGCTTGTTTGTGCCCTCAGCTTCCCTCAACAAGTGCTCAGCGCATCCCTCTCTGTAGTCTATACCAAGTTTCATGCACTCATCGAGGGCTTCCCTATGCTCCATTGAGCATTCAACCTGTAGCTCCCATCCCATTCCTCTCCGTTGTGCGATAGCACATATAGGGTTATCATAGGATCGGGGCTTCATGTTAGCAAAGGGTCTACCTTATGGAGCCTCGAGTGACCCGTAGGTGTTTCTCAAGCTAGTGGCAGTGGTGCAAGCGCATATCACTATAGGCCTGGGTTCCAGGATCGTCTCAACGACTAAGCCTTGCCATAGGAAGGAAGCAAAGGGAAAAAGAATGGCATTGCACCTTGCTACAAGGCAGAAGGGAAGATATCCATGTTCTTTCAACTCACCTGGTTGCCTCCTGTCTTCTAAGTCCGTGTTGGAGGTGTTTCTATCGAGGGTCCTTCTCTACTTAGGTCTCTACTTAGGTGCAGCATCTGCAATGAGCCATCACACCAGGTCTCTCTACTTCTTCCTGGCATTGGGGGTGCCTCGAAGTCCTGAATGTTAGAGCAAAGGCCTCATCATTCACCACTTCCCTTTGGCACTGGGCTCAAAGTGCCTTGGGTTCCCTTTGCCTCAGGTGGCCGTTGTGGTCCATGCTCAAGGTGGGAGGGCCGGAAATTGAATTGCCAAGTGCCTAAGGGGGTCAGGTACTTTGTATCTCTCAGAGGCTCTATGAAATCCCACCCACTTAGGGGCCTTACCATTCACAATTCATTGGGTAGGGGTCTAGGGGGGTGCAAGGTTTGATGTGAAGGTCTATTTGTGTGCCTCATTTTTGGACAAAAATTCCCTAGTCTTCCTTAGTCCTTGGAAGATTATTGTGCTCATCTTGACCCCCTCTATGTGACTGCTGGATCTCGGGGGTCGACTCACGCCATTCCTACTAATCGAATGGGTTATCCAAGGGGTTTGTATATGCCCCTAATCCTTAGCCTAATACCCCCATCAATCGTGGGTGTGCATATTAGCATTTTTTCTCTATGGGGGTGTTTTTCCTCTATGGGATCTGGGTTGGGATTTATTCCTCTCCATTTTAAGGGGCAAGTGTGTGTGTGTGTGTGTGTGTGTGTGTCCCACCAAGCCTCATTCCTATAGCGCTCCTCACCACTTAGTCTATGCGTGGGCAGTTGTCCACCCATCCTCATGGACCGTTGCTCTGCATAAGGTTTTTATTTTCAGTACATATTATAAGGTATAGAAGGTGGAGGTTCCTTACTCATCCATCGAATTATTGTTCGTATGTTTAAGGAGCTACCGGGGAAGTCTCCCTTGAGGAATTCGAGTATCAACCCTTGGCTCCTACTTTTTTCGAATCCGCTCCTTTCAAATTTCTCCATTAGTTTCTCAATCTATATAAAGGCTCCAAAATTCCCACTCTCTGTGTAAAGTCTCTGTGTAAAGTATAGGCATTATCTGGGAAAGGATAACCCTCTTCAAAAAGGATTTTGGTGTGCTCCCATCCCGTCGGATGTATTGGCATATTTTGTCATCAAGTTCCTCGAGTTTATCAAATCTTCTAGTAATTGTCATGTGCCCTATCATGATGGCCATATATAGAAAGGACACCTTCATTCCTTAGGGTTCTAGGTGTGCCTCAAGGGAATGTCTTGGTTATTTCCTTAATCTCTAGGAAATCCAAGGGGTAAATCCAATATGGGTTGTTGGGTTCCCTTTTTGTAGATGGGTCCAAGAATTATCTTGGGTTTGGTACATTAATTAGGAGAATATCATCCATGTACCTTGTTGAGTGCCTAAAGTTCTTTAATGCTTGCCCCTATTTAAGGTGCCACAGCCTTATAGTGAAGTTGTATTCGAACCAAAATAAGTAAAGGTTGCACCAGAGGGGGGAGCATGCAAATCCCATGGGGATCCCGGATACTTGCTTGTAGGTCACCCCTCCTAGACAGAGGTGCATATTGCAAAGAAGCCAGGTATTTATTTCAATCAATTCTTGTTTTGATGGAGGGGGTATGTCGTGGTCTCACCCATTGCCATTTTTCTCTCCCTTGTCTTTGGGGGACAATGAATCCTTTTTCAAAACAAGAGAAGGCAAGTGAGGTCACTTGCTCCATTACTCGAATTAGGCCCGTCTCCCCATGAAGAGGGATGTTTTTAAAGCACTTGCCAATTTCCGTTGTGAATGCAGTCTATGGAGGTGACCAGGACCATAGATGTAATCTGGTCCATTTCCTTTCACACCCCATTAGAGTAAGAGAAGGTTAAGGGTTCCCCTCTAGGGGGGGTCCTAGATTCCATCAAGTGTTTTAAGAAGTCCCTTGCAAAATTTTCAAATGGTTTTGTTAATTTGAGGAGGCTGTCCCCTTCCTATCTATCCACTAAGCCTAAGAGTTAATATTAGGCTTGCATTATGGTATAAAGTGTATCCACCACTTGCATCCCCTCTCTTGGGATGTGGTTCAAGCCTTTCGGCACTTCATTATGGAGTTGTTCATTCTCAATTATGGTAGTATCCAACGTTACCGCATGGTTCTAGGTTTTGTTAATAAATTCTGCCATGTTCAATTCATGGGGCAATGATAGGATATGTTCCCCTCATCTCTAAAGACCAACCATGGTTTCATTAATTTTGCTCCCAAGTTGTCCTTGAAGGACTAGCTAATAGAAGCTTCCCTTACACATACTAGCTAGTGGTAAATTATGACCCAAACAAAAGTCAAAAAGTAATCTCTTTATGGAGAAGTAATCAAGAAGGGGGTTATTGAACTTCAAAGATATAAATCCTTTTCTATTCCTTTTAGTTTGGTAAGTGGTTAAGGTAAGCGGGACATGAGGGAGGTAGACAAGGCTTTTTGAGGGGAAGTTGCATACCTGCAACATATTAGTCTTTGTCGTCATACAAAAGGTGCTTAACTGGCATTTTCGTATTGACATCTTGCGTAAAGGACATTGTCTTTCCACCTCTCATAATCTTCGAGGGCCTTACCTGAGATTCACATGTGTCTAAATGGATTGAGCTCTCTGCACTATTCTACCACTCAATTTGCTTAAGGGTGCGTGACTGGGCTGGTTGTAACATCTTGGCTCTCCCATAACCTGCACCAACACGTGACTGAAATTTGCCTCATTTTGTAGAGCTTACTACTCTATGACTGCTGCCATCTTGCCCTCTTATAACTCTCTCCCCATATGAGCATATTCTGGGGGATGGTTGTGGAAGCAGTGGTAAAGAGGGGCTTTTTTCCAAGTTTTGTACTACCGTAAGCATCAATTCTCTCATGTACATGAAGGTAATGGAGGCTTTCCCAAACAATACCATGTCTAGGGTCTTCATAAATAGTAGGAATGAGTTGAAGGCTGCTTTTATAGGTCTACCCAAGAAGAAGGTAACTAGATTGTTGACAATGAACCATATGGCATGGTCAAATTAGAGTGGTTGGGCCTTGCAGTCCATTCTTTCCTCATTGCATCTGCATTTAATATATGGTCTCCCGACATTGAAAATATCATTGACATACTTCGGGGACCTCTTTTCTGATTCATTGATCTTGCTCTTGCATCTGCCAATACCCCTACTGGGGATGGACATCTTCCTGATGCAAACATCGCCATGGGGAAGAAGCTGGCTAGCGCATGGCTATATACAATTGGGATGTCAAAATTCTGAGCTACTTGCTTTGCCTCCAATTTTATATTCTTAGTAGACTGTAAAAGATCAGTGAGGAATAACCATGTGTCAATGTGGAATGGGGCCATGAGATTCATGTCATATGAGACTTTGTTATCATGTGCCATAAGTTCTGCTTCCAAAACTCTAGATGGGAAGAAGAGATTCGTATATGTGGGGCATGATTTCTTCCTGGTATTTGTCACTGGGGTCACCATTAAATCTAAGAAGATCTTGTCTTGGTCATCCTAAGAAAGTCCCTCCATATTACAGAAACTATGCTGGGGAGGGGAGAGCAGATTTTGTGGGGGGATGAAACATTTTAATCCCATGTTTTTTGCTGATGCTAGGTTGGCAAGGGGGTTTAGACTGAAGATCAAAAATAAGTTCCTCATAGTGATCAAGGATGATTCCACAAAGTCCAAAAGAGCTTTTTTGTCCTCATGGATGATCTAGTCAAGGGATTCATGGAGTTGCCTAATGAGGGTTATTGCCTCATCCTCCTTACCCTTGCTAAGAACTAAGACCTTGCACTAATCATTAAAGGACAATTGCATTATTATTAGTCTACCTGAATCTGGGTGTCCTTTCAATTCTTGTGAATCCAAGCCAACTATGGCTTCATGGACCCTTAAATTGGGAGAACATGGTCATGACTACTTAGCATGCTTATGAAGGGGTTGGTAGTGGATCCTCATACCCAAGTTTGGAGAGGTCCGCAAACCAAGTGGGTGCCTAGGAGAGACAGTAACAAACCCATCAAGTAAGGCTCTATGTCATCCCAATGAACTTGTTATGGTGTGTGTTACCTATCAAAAAAGTAAATTCTATTTCTTCCCTACTACACATCCTTGGTTTTCATGTAAAAAATGCCCTTTACCTTGCATGCATCTACACTCCCATGATGTTATTGCATTCCATCCTGCACTATATCAATTAGAGTAAAGTATCCCATATCTAAGGGTATTGCCCACATATATTTCCATTGGGCATACGTCATCAACATATATTTTGTAAAGTTAGAATTCCATACATACTTATATATATACCATCCATGTCTAAAAAAGGAGAATTTAGACATTGTCTTTTCTTTAGTTCTCCCAGTCAGTCCAAGGTATAGATTACTTGAAATCATCCACTAAATCAGTCTTGCTTGTATGGTAACTAGGTTACAATGAACAGCCTAGTATCTAAATAAGTCTTGTTTTTAAGGGCTTCCCAATGGGCCTCAAAATTTGTCAAAATGCCATTGGGGAGTCCCAACGGGTTCTCTAGTGGTAGGTGCTCCTAAACCAAGGACCATTGTAAATTGGTCTGATCCACCCACATGTATCATCTCGGTGTTCTTCCCTTTTATTAAAAAGTCGAGGTAAGTGGCTAGACTCACCTGCATCCATCCACAAGCACAGCATGTTAAAACATGAATACAATGCACTATGGGATTGCAGGCTTCACAGCTCGGCCACAGTTGTTATCCTTTTCAACCCAAACATTTTGATTTTGATGAAACATGGAAGGTACTTTCTTAAGAAACATTGCGGGTCATTATTCCAAGGACCAGATGTAAAGGGCCTTCCCATCCCTTTTTGTAAGGAACTTCAAGGGCTATATGGTAAGCACATTTCCAAGTACTGCCAACTAAGATTGAACTCTCTATTGGGAACTAGTCATCAATACCATTGTACTTTCTACAATGTACTGACATAAATGTGAGTATAATAATTGACTCTCACCTTGACACCTTGTTAAGAGGAATGGTATGATATGGATTATTCTCACTTATGTGGTATTGAGAGGTTGGTTATTGATGTACTACTCTCACTGGGTGTTTGAAAAGGGCAATAGTAGATGTTTGCAATTGGTTTACTTTGACATTGAAAACTGGTCGAGTAGTATAGTAGGATAGATGTTTGATAGGACAAACACACACACACACACACACACACACACAAACACATTAATTGTGCTTTATAATTTGTCAAATTCACACATACAAACACACACACACACACACACCCCTCTCTTAGAACTCTTAATTAAACCCCCCCCACCCCCCTCCCACCCCCAACAATGACAACACACCTAAAAGTTCCCTCCTTTTTAAAAAAAATGTTCCTTTTTGCTTTCTAAGAATTGTTTAAATTTGTGTAGTAATTAGGTACTTTATTTCCCCCCGCTGTTATCCTCCTTTTGCTGACCCCTAACCATTTCTAACTAATTTTCTTACAATTCTTTCCCCTTTTCTTACTAAGTCTCCTACCTAATGAAACCCCTTGTCTTATTTATGTCCATATATGTACCTAATGTACCCCTTTTCTAACTTATTATCCTACCTTTTATACCCCCTTGACTTATGTCCTCTATGATCTCTTAATACCCGGAGCCAAAACCCCCCACTGAACCCCCTTTTTTATTATTAACTACCTAAGTGGTAGTCTACCACCTTACCCCTTTTGGCTTTGTCCCTAATTACCCTTCCTTTCTAAACTGCCATTGCCACCACCCGTCCTTGTTTTCATCACTACCCACCCTTGAAGTGTTATGAGTTGGCCATTTTCCCCTCCAACTCCGTTTGCGGTTCCTCTTCTTAAATGACGCCTGCAAACTCCTTCTTCGTCTCTATTGCCCTCTCAAGAACTTGCTCCCCTCGTTGGCTTTCTTCACGGTTATCTACATGTCACGGTTGCCTTCATGGGGGGCTCCTTACCTTCATTCCATAGGTTGCTCCTCGCTTTCATCTCTTGCTCTTTGGCACCTTCAAGCTCTCAGGTGGTTGGTGTAGCACCCTACGCCCTTACTTTTTTCCTCCGGTCCTCTTCTTCTTGGTTGGCTCTTCAACTCTTTCCTTTTGTACATATCTGTCTCTTTTTGGCTCGTCGTCTCTTCGCAATGTTGGTGATGGTGGATGTGCATAAGCAGGCCACCTCTTCACGTGTTGCTCTATTCAACTCCTCCAAGCCTTTTTGTGTCTTTTAGCTCTCACAAAAACTTCCACGATTATTTTTTAGTTTAAACTGTCGCTCATTTTCTCTTTCTTTTTCATGATCTCCCACAGTGCTCAATGATCAACGCGTGCTTTAGATCGCCTTGTTTGTTATGATCTCTTAAATCCTCTACTTAGAGTTCTCTTCATTCCTTTTGATCGTGAAGTCTTCTAGATTTATTGAAGCTTGGTTGGTAGACATGTCGATTCGGACTGGCGTCTCTGTTCCTCTTGGTATCAAACATGGTCTTGCACTCCTTCATGAGTCTATTGGTTCACAAAAAATTCGGGTGCGTGTTCTCGTTCGTTTTTCAACTCCCTACCTTTGTTTCTTGTACCTTGTGACTTGTTTTGGCTTCGTGGTCGGGCTTTACCTCTTCTTCTTTTCCTTCCGCCTCTTCTTACAATGGCCTACGATGACTACCTTTTTATCAACATAATTGAAACCTCTTTCACTGCCTCTGTGCGGATTGTGGCTAGTTTATAGTCTCCTATCTTGCTTTGGGGTTTCTTGAGTAGCACTAGCTTCGCTAAGTTGCGCCATCGCTGTTGCTCTATGGAGTTCTTATTTTCCTGCCACCTCTTGATAGTGCTTGCACCCCCTTTGCAGCAGCCTCTACCCCAATTTCTATGTGATTTCTTTGGTTTATTGCTTGGCGGCCCATACAGTTCATTCTCCTTTAGGCTTTGTAGGTGCTCAATCCTTGGCTCCATATTCAGCTTGTTCCGGGGGTTTCCATTTTTTGAGCAAAACCCCCCGAGCGACGAGCGGACAAAAGGTAGGAGGGGTCAAAATATATAGGCTCAAGTCATTTTTGGGAAGCAAAAAAATCCAAATTATTTCAAGGAATATGTAAGTAAATATGAAATAATGATAAATAGATATAGATATGAATATACCTTTATATATTATACATATATAATGTCCAAGTGGTGACTTATTTTATCACTTAAAAAAATCCTTTCTTTTCCTTTCACCATTGGTTGGATCATGAAATTTTGAGCAAATATCCTCTTTACAGTTCCTTAAGATGACCTAAGAAAATAATATAATACTTTTTTAATAGACCCTCTTAAGTGTATTTTTCTAGAGGAATATGGTTTGAAGAGCTTGCCCCAACCCTATTCCGCGAGTGGAATACCCTTGGAGAGCCTACGCAGAAGGGGTCATAACTTTTGCTCCTTATCTCAGATTGAGGAGCCGTAAAAAGGAAAAATGTTCAAAACTTCATGATCTATGCAATGGTAGGCTTAAAATTATACTTTTTATAGTTATAAAAGAGAAAAAGAAAAAATTTTAAGATGTATATGAGAGTTACAACTTTTCCCTAATTCATGTTATGGTAGGAAGGAGTTCAGTAGAGACCACATTTTCTTAAAAGTACTTAGGTTTGGAGACTTGGGAATATTTTGAAAATCCGTTCCTTGCCTTCCCACATTTGATAATGTATTAGAGATTAACTTATGATTGATTATAATAGCCTCAAGTATGAGGTTTCCAATCTCATTGTCCTACTCATCCAAGGAATGTGGTATACATTGTTATATGAGAGCTTCAAATATGGGATTGCTAAAGATTAGGGAAACTCTTTTAAATTGATTTAATTACCATAATCCTCAAAAAGAGAGTATGGTAGGGAGGTATTTATAGGAGTTTCTAAAGTGTTTACTATTTGTTCATATATAGATAATGTTCTCTAAAATGAGGGTTATAATGAAAAATAAGTAAGTATATGGTTCCATAAATGAGAAATTAAGAAAGAACTGTATATTCCTTTGAGAAATATACAAGCATGGTTGGTGTTAAAAATTATCGCTCAGACTTTTATGCTCGTAGGTTTTTGCTCGGAAAGTTTGCAGATCCAGCTTTGTTCCTTGTACATATATAATAGTATATATATGGCTTTGAGAAATGGTATATTTATATAAATTCCCCCCCTCATTATGCTTGGCGTCTAGTTCCCTTATTACGTGTGTACATTCTTTGTTTCTTTTCTTAGTTGTGAGCTAACACCTTAATTTTTGCTCTTCATTGTCATTAATTCTTGTATGTAATTTGTGATTAAAATCTTTAATTTAATGTTAGCTCTTTCTCTCTCTCTCTCTCTCTCTCTCTCTCTCTCTCTCTCTCTCTCTCTCTCTCTCTCTCTCTCTCTCTATCTCCTTTTTCCTTGTTGTTTATCTACATTAATTAAATACCCCTATATATAATGTTCTATTGGTCTTTCTCTTAGATTTTCTCTTAAACTTTAAACATGAGCCATAATTTTCTAGCATGCGTTTTTCTTACTTGCTTAGTAGAGAAATTTGTTGTTGTTTCCTTAATTTAGTGTGCTTAAGTCATCTTCTCTCTTGGTCTTTAACTTGTTTGGTTTAATATTTCATTTTAATTCTTTTTATTTGCCTTTATTAAACCTTTTGACTTGTTTAAACCTTTTTAATCAATTTTCCATTTTAGATATTCTCCCCCTTTTTTCCATCTAGAAAATGCCTTATCAAGTACTAATAGAAATACTTAAGTGATTTGGTTTATTTTCCCTCAAGTTTCAAAAGTCTTACCCTTGATGATCCTTATTGTGCATTCATGGGTGTGGAATACCCCCCATATACTTAAATACTTGTATTAATTGTTCTTTTGATGGTTCACTTTTGAAGTTCTCCATGGTGAATTGGCTAAAATTGCTTTCAAACCTAAAGTACGACACTACCAAACCCCCCCTAAAACTTACTATTTTGCCCCCCAAAACGCATGCAAATATTGATTAGCAGTTCATCTTATGTGGTTAATAGTATGGATTATCGACCCTTGTTATTGATCCTTGTTTAGTGCATGGAGGTGCCTTGTTTAGGCCATGGAATCGCCATGGGTTTCCTTCACGTACTAACACCATTATTTCTTATGTTCTTTAAACATGGATTTTAAGTTTGTTGGTGATTGGCCATGGGTAAGGATTACCCCCTAATATTAATGAAGAGTACCCCTTGTGGATTTTCTTTGTAATTAATGCTTCCAATTTTTAACCTCTACTTTAATTTTTACTTTTTCCTTAATTTAACGTTTCTAGGAGTGATTTATGTCCCTAACTTTCTTCCAATTCATTCGGCCCTTAATTTACCACTTAGGGATGTGGATTACCGCCCTTAGGTTTTTTCACTTTCTCGAAATTCTTTAAAATGATAGCCTCCACTATTTTCTTACATTCCTTTAAAAGCTCCTTTTCATCTTAGAATTTCGAAAGGTGTCTTCATGTTCTTTGGTAAAGCGATAACAAGCTAGGGGATATAGGCATTACCTGTCTACCCAAATTCAACTTCATTGTTCTAACAATTGTTTGGTTTGGATGGTGGCAAGTAAGTGGACTACCTGATGGATTCGACATTGTTTTACTGATTCTTTTCTTAAATTTGCAATTTCAATATAATGGAAAACTTTATGGCCAGTACTCTTGTTTTCTTTACCAATTTTTTGGATTACAATGTTGACAAAAGTTATTTTAATTTAGTTTTCTTAATGTTTTTTAATCCATTTCTCATTTACGTCTTTTTATGAATCATCCAAATGATTGAATTAATTGTATGGTTCATTTATTGATGGGATTATTAAATCTAAACACACACACTGAACTCCCAACTAGCCTTTGGTCGGCGGGCTAGTACCATACAATTAATTCATAATCATAGGATAATTTTAAACATGGTCAAATGTTTATCAGTTGACTTATTTTGTATCCCTTTCCTATGAATACTATAATAATGACTTTTTATGTGTAGAAAAATTGGCTCCAGAAACTGGTTTATGCATTTATTGATGGCAGTGTGCTTTATATTACTTTTTACAGTTATCATAGTATCCATATTTTTGACATTTATTCTTCTGTGGGGAGTAAGTTCCACATGGTGGGCTTACCCCCCACCATGTGGTCTTACCTCTGTGTTAGGGGTGGGCCACCAAAAAAAAAAACACATTAATTGTGCTTTATAATTTGTCACATTCACACACAGACACACAGACACAGACACAGACACACATACACACACACACACACACACACACACACACACACACACACACACACATGCACGCACGTACACACACACACACACACACACACACACACTCCTCTCTCAGAACTCTTAATTAGCCGCCCCCCCCCCCCCAACAGTGACAACACACCTAAAAGTTCCCTCCTTTTTTTAAAAAAAGTTCCTTTTTCGTTTCTAAGAATTGTTTAAATTTATTTAGTAATTAGGTACTTTATTTCCCCCCTGCTCTTATCCTCTTTTTGCCGGCCCTTGACTATTTCTAACTAATTTTCTTACAATTCTTTCCCCTTTTCTTACTAAGTCTCCTACCTATTGTAACCCCTTGTCTTATTTACATCCAATTATGTACCTAATGTACCCCCTTTCTAAATTATTATCCTACCTTTTGTACCTACTTGACTTATGTCCTCTATGATCTCTTAATACTCGGAGCCAAACCCCCCCCACCAAACCCCCCTTTTTGATTATTAACTACTTAAGTGGTAGTCAACCACCTTACCCCTTTTGTCTTTGTCCCTAATTACCTTCCTTTCTAAAATTGTCACCGCCACTACCCTTCCTTGCTTTCATCACTACCCACCCTTGAAGTGTTATGAGCTGGCAATTTTTTTCTCCATCTTCGTTTGCGGTTCCTCTTCTTAAATGACACCTGAAAAGTCCTTCTTCATCTCTTGTGCCCTCTTAAGAACTTGCTCCGCTCGCTGGCTTTCTTCACGGTTATCTGCACATCACGGTTGCCTTTATGGGTTGCTCCTGACCTTCATTCCATAGGCTGCTCCTTGCCTTCATCCCTTGCTCTTTGGCGTATTCAAGCTTTTAGGTGGTTGGCGTACCACCCTACGCCCTTACTTTTTTCCTTCGGTCCTCTTCTTCTCGGTTGGCTCTTTAACTCTTTCCTTTTGTACGTATGTGTCTCTTTTTGGCTCGTTGTCTCTTCGTAATGTTGGTGATGGTGGATGTGCATAAGCAGGTCATTTCTTCACGTGTTGCTCTACTCAACTCCTCCAAGCCTTTTTGTGTCTTTTAGCTCTCACAAAAACTTCCACGATCATTTTTTAGTTTAAACTGTCGCTCATTTTCTCTTTCTTATTCATGATCTCCCACAGCGCTCAATGATCAACATGTGTTTTAGCTTGCCTTGCTTGTTGCGATCTCTTAAATCCTCTACTTAGAGTTCTCTTAATTCCCTTTGATTTTGCGACATCTTCTAGATTGATTGCAGCCTGGTTGGAAGACAAGTTGATTTGGACTGGCGTCTCTGTTCCTCTTGGTATTAAACATGGTCTTGCACTCCTTCTAGAGTTGACTGGTTCACAAAAATTCCCATCTTGTTCTCTTTGCATGCCTGGGTGCACGTTCTTGCTTTTTTTTCAACTCCCTACCTTTGTTTCTTGTACCTTGTGACTTGTTTTGGCTTCGTGGATCAGCTTTTTCCTCTTCTTCTTTTCCTTCCACCTCTTCTTATAGTCGCCTATGATGACTACCTTTTTTCCAACAGCATTGAAACCTCTTCCACTGCCTCTATGTGGATTGTGGCTAGTTTATAGTCTTCTGTCCCACTTCAGGGTTTTTTGAACAGCACCAGCTTCGTTGAGTTGCGCCATCGCTGTTGCTCTATGGAGTTCTTGTTTTCCTGCCACCTCTTGAAAGTGCTTGTGCCCCTAATGCAGCAACCTCTACCCCAGTTTCTATGTGATTTCTTTGGTTTATTGCTTGGCGGCCCATACAGTTGATTCTCCTGTAGGCTCTTTAGGTGCTCAGCACTTGGCTCCATAGTTATGGCCTTTTTCTCTTTAGCTTATTCCTTGTATATATATAATAGTATATATATGGCTTTGAGAAATGCTATACTTATATAAATGCCCCCCCTTATTATGATTGGCATCTAGTTTCCTTATTATGTGTGTACATTCTTTGTTTCTTTTGTTAGTTAGCTAACACCTTAATTTTTGCTCTTCATCGTCAATAATTTTTGTATATAATTTGTGATTAAAATCTTTAATTTTATGTTAGCTCTTTCTCTCTCTCTCTCTCTATATATATATATATATATATATATATCTCCTTTTTCCTTTTGTTTATCTACATTAATTAAATACCCCTATATATAATGTTATGTTGGTCTTTCTCTTAGATTTTCTATTTAACTTTTAACAGGATCCGTAAATTTCTAGCATGCATTTTTTCTTACTTGCTTAGTAGAGAAATTTGTTGTTGTTTTGTTTCCTTAATTTAGTGTGCTTAAGTCATCTTCTCTCTTGGTCTTTAACTTGTTTGGTTTAATATTTCATTTTAATGCTTTTTATTTGCCTTTATTAAACCTTTTGACTTGTTTAAACCTTTCTATTTGGTTCATTTTCTCTCAAGTTTCAAAAGTCTTAGTCTTGATGATCCTTGTTGTGCATTCATGGGTGTGAAATACCCCCCATATACTTGAATATCTGTATTAATTGTTCTTTTGATGGTTCATTTTTAAAGTTCTTCGTGGTGAATTGGCTAAAATCGCTTTCAAATGTAAAGTATGACACTACCAAACCCCTCCTAAAACTTACTGTTTTGCCGCCCTAAACGCATGTAAATAATTGATTAGTAACTCATCTTATGTGATTAATAGTAGATCATCGACCCTTGTTATTGATCCTTGTTTAGTGCATGGAGGTGCCTTGTTTAGGCCATGGAATTGCCATGGGTTTCCTTCACATACTAACACCCTTATTTCTCATGTTCTTTAAACATGGGCTTTAAGTTTGTTGGTGATTGGCCATGGGTAAGGATTACCCCCTTGTATTAATGAAGAGTACCCCTTGTGGATTTCCTTTATAATTAATGCTTCCAATTTTTAACCTCTCTACTTTAATTTTTACTTTTTCCTTAATTTAATGTTCCTAGGAGTGATTTACCTCCCTAACTTTATTCCAATTAATTCGGTCCTTAATTTACCAGTTAGGGATGTGGATTACTGCCCTTAGGTTTTTACACTTTCTCGAAATTCTTTAAAATGAAAGTCCCTACTATTTTCTTACATTCTGTTAAAAGCTCCTTTTCATCTTAGAATTTCGAAAGGTGTGTTCATGTTCTTTGGTAAAGTGATAATAAGCCAGGGGATACAGGCATTACCCATGTACCCAAATTCAACTTCATTGTTCTAATAACTAATTGGTTTGGATTGTGGCAGCAGGTAAGTAGACCCTGACCTCGGAGCCTGGACTACCTGACGGATTCGACACTGTTTTACTGATTCTTTGCTTAAGCTTGCAATTTCAATATAATGGAAAACTCTGTGGCTAGTACTCTTGTTTTCTTTACCAATTTTTTGGATTACAATGTTGTTTTCTTATTTACATCTTTTTATAAATTATCCAAATTACTGAATTAATTGTATGGTTCATTTATTGATGGGATTATTAAATCTAAACACACACACTGATCTCCCAACTAGCCTTTGGTTGGGCTTGTACTATACAATTAATTCATGATCATAGGATAATTTTAAACATGGTCAAATGTTCGTCATTTGACTTATTTTGTATCGCTTTCCTATGAATACTAATAATGACTTATCATCATCATTGATAATAATCGCTTTTTAGACTTATCATAGAATCCATATTTTTGACATTTATTCTTTTGTGGGGAGTAAGTTCCACATGGTGGGCTTACTCCCCATGATGTGGTCTTACCTCTGGGTTGGGGGTGGGCCACACACACACACACACACACACACACACACAAAAAAAAAAACACATTAATTGTGATTTATAATTTGAGACATTCACACATACACACACACACACACTTGCCCCTTAAAATGGAGAGGAAGAAATACCAACCCAGATCCCATAGAGGAAAAACACCCCCGTAGAGAAAAAATGCTAATATGCTTACCCACGATTGATGGGGGTATTAGGCTAAGGATTAGGGGCATATACAAACCCCTTGGATAACGCATTTGATTAGTAGGAATGGCATGAGTCGACCCCTGAGATCTAGCAGTCACATAGAGGGGGTCAAGATGAGCACAATAATCTTTCAAGGACTAAGGAAGACTAAAAACGGGGAATTTTTCTCCAAAAATAAGAGGTGCAAATAGACCTTCACATCGAACCCTGCACCCTCCTAGACCCCTACCCAATGAATTGTAAATGATAAGGCCCCTAAGTGAGTGGGATTTCATAGAGCCTCTGAGAGGTACAAAGTACCTGACCCCCCTGGGCACTTGGCAATTCAATTTCATGCCCTCCCACCTTGCGCATGGACCACAATGCCCACCTGAGGCAGAGGAAACCCAGGCACTTTGAGTCCAATGCCAAAGGGAAGTGGTCAATGACAAGGCCTTTGCTTTGACATTCAAGACTTTGAGGCACCCCCATTGCCAAGAACTTAGCATAGAGACCTAGCGTGATGGCTCGTTGCAGACGGTGCACCTGACAAGCAGAGAAGGACCCTCGATAGACACCCCCCCAATGCGGACTTAGAAGATGGGAGGTAACCAGGTGAGTTGAAAGAACAAGGATATCTTCCCTTCTTCCCTGTAGCAAGGTGACAATGCCATTCTTTTTCCCTCTACTTCGTTCCTGTGGTAAGGCCTGGTCGTCTGAGACGATCCTGGAACCCATGCCTATAGTGATATGCGCTTGCACCACTGCCACCAGCTTGAGAAACACCTAAGGGCAACTCTAGGCCCCATAAGGCAAACCCTTTGCCAACATGAAGCCCCAGTCTTGTGAGAACCCCGTCTGTGCTATCGCACGATGGAGAGGAAAGGGATGGGAGCTACAGGTTAAATGCTCAACGGAGCATAGGGAAGCCCGTGCATGAAACCCAGTGTAGACTACGGAGAGGGACACGTCGAGCACTGGTTGAGGGAAGCTGAGGGTGCAAACGAGCCCAAGGAAGCAGTGAATGGCGATGCATATAGGAGGACCCTCTCAGAGCTCCATGCCTAAGAGGCCCATCGACTTCGTAATGCAAAGCTCGATGTTCCCTTTTAACTTGTTAATATAGCAAACATCATAGTAACAGACTAGAACGCAGTGTTTGCTTGGGCTTTGTGGTCACTGATTAGATTTGTGAAATGCATGGAGCATAATGCTTTGTTGGTGGGGCAGGGATCTGCAACCTCTCTTTGCAGATGCCACGTGAAGGCGTGCTCTAGCTCACGGAGAATGGAAATACACAAACATATCATACTAGGACGGGCTGTGGAGATACGACTGATGGATTGCATTCCTCACTCTGTTTTAGGAGATTTAAATATTTCGGAGGCCACTCCAAGGCAACTAAAGACCTCTGTAAGTGGTTGCTACATACTGCTCTGAACTTGCTCGCATGTAGATTGTGTGTGCATGCGCTAGAAATTTCATGCTTAATGCTCAGCTAGTTGCTTGGCTCTACTACTTTACTATGCAGAATGCCAACAAGTGAGAGCCGGTGCAGCACCGTAGGTACTGTAGCCCAAGGCATGTTAACCGTCGACTTACATTTGGTGGGACAGCACTGAGATACTCTTTTGCAGCTAGATTCAAAGGCTCAAGAGTTCCTCATTAGATTCAAAGCTACTCTACATGATATTTGCACTTGCTTGTGAGATATTGACTACATGAAACTTCACACGGGTACGCAAGGTCTGTGTGAGCTATGGTCATAGGAAATACCCACTGATGGTTTATGTAGGATCGTTCCATAGGATGGAACTATGAGGCAAGGTCGTAAGTTCAGGACCGCCATGAGAGGCAAGGTCGCCACACAAGCCCCTTCAATGTATAAGTAGGCTAACCTTGGAAAATTATTATGAGCACCTTCCTTCATCAGTATTGTACACATACTTGGAAAGCATTCGTTATGTTTGCATGAAACACAAGGATATGCATATGGAACAGCCCAGGACTCCACAAGAAGCCTAGGTGAACATAATGCTAGAGCCTACGTATGTCGAGGTTGTGAAATGGTCTCATGACTGTTCCTTAGTCACTTTTCCTCGTACGAGACTTCATTTCATGACAAGAAGCTAAAGATACCTTGTATCATACTCTGGTCTACCATTTCTGAAGTCTAGAAGTAAGATAGACAGTAGATAATCTAAAGTTAGAGGCTAGTAGTCTCCGGATATGGCCCAGATTCTCACACTGACCTCTTATATGAGTATACAAAGCTCTCAATGATTTTTTCAATACAGGAACACATAGATGCTATTAGATAGGCATGAGAATATCACAAAGCCATTGCTATTACTGGAAAAACAGCTGTCAAACTACAAAGATCATTAGTCCCCATCTAAAAACTGGAGTGCTTTGTAGGAGATTGCCAACTAATGTTGTTGAATGGTCCTCTTACTCGACTTACTCTCACTTTTATGAGTTACGAACTAGGGATACAAACTAGGGATATGTCTGCTTAATGAAAACCTATGGGGAAAACTCCTAGGTGTATTTATCTTTGGCTGGTTGAATAAAGTAAAGAGAAGATTGACTGCAATATCTTTGAAAAGCAGACTATAATAGACCATTAGCCTAGATGCATTAGCTATGGGTGACATTTACATTTGTAGCACGTGATATATTACAGGTTTTGGTGATCTTCGATTCAACATTGAGTTTGTTGCACTTTTTCGGACTACGAATGAGACCCATGATGGCATCATTCTCTGGCTACACCCTTCCAATTCTATAGACGCCGTGTCTTCATTCCTTATATTTCTAATGCAAACTTGATGGAGAGGTATGCTGACTCAACTCGCAGCATCACAACCAAATAAAAGTTAGAACAATTTATTTAAGCTGTGGAAGCTAGGTTTCCATGCCGGCACACAGTTGTTATCCATGTCACTCGATCTAGATTAGCATAATCAAATCTTGGCATTTTATTATTCAGCAATAATCCGAGGTGGGCAATTAAAGGTATGAATAAATGCATATTAAATGTTAGTGAAATCCAAGTAATAAGTGGGAATCTCAAGTAAATCATACATTTGGGTGTTCCAACCAAGTCCAAGGGAATTCCCAAGGTCAAAAAAATCCACATACAACCTCAGTATACTTATACCTTTCCTTGATTTTATGTTGGCATTTCCCAATTGCCGTTATCTCAATTAAATTTATGCATACATCAAAGTGCAATAAGGTCCTTTAGAAGGTCAAAATTGAAGGATAAACTCCATGCTATATGGCTTTTTCATTATTTCACACTTAAAATCATGCTATATTCCATGAAACTATACACAACTCCATGGTAATGTATACAACTTTATAGGACACCCTGGTAAAGATTGTCCCTTGGAAGGGCCTCAATCTCAAGCAAACAAATTATAGGTATAGGTATAAAATACACCCATGAGTCCAAACATTTCTTCTATCCTTCTTAAATTATGTCATATGCCATGAACCAATCAAAATAATATCTTCTTCCCTCAGTGTGAACTAGGAAATCTTATTCCAAGCTAAGAAAACATAAGTAATGGCTCAAGGTTATAAAATAAAGAATAAAATGAAAATGAGATTTTATAAAATCTCAATGATCAATACACTCCCAAAATAAATTAGTAATGCTTAGAAAAATTGTTCTAAACTTTTTTAACAGAAATAACATAAGGCATATAATGAGACTCTTGTTGAAATCCTTGTTGAAATCCTCTTGTTGCTTAGCAAACTAGTTCTAAACTTTTAAAAAGAGACTAACATAAGGCATATAATGGCCGTCTCCTCGTTGCAATCCTCAAGACAGCTCCAGATCTATATGAAACTTCGGATCTATGCGTTGTCTCCCAAAGATCCAAATTCTTTCCGCACTTCTTGTTCCATTTCCGATGCAAAGCTTTAGTGCATCTAGATACGTAGCATTCTAAATCCTACTTTGCATCGATATTTGAAGTTTAATCTATAATCTGCAATTCTCAAGCATCAAAGCACTACAACATCAAGCTCTCATGCAGGTCATAATGCATAGTATGTAAAAGATATTTTCTCATTGCCAGCATTCCAAGGCTTTTCGCTCCCCTGCCTGGCAGTGAGATATCAAGGAAGTAGAATGCTTGTTTTTTAGTTGGATAATTTCCACATATTCATCATTGCTTGGATACCAACAATAGACATCCATGGGCAGCGAGAATTCACTAAGGGTCCTACATAGAATAGAGCACTTATGCTATCATCGTTTCAATGATCTAGCACTCAGTCATAACCTCTTGCTAGCAGGGTAATATGGAGGGCTCTTCAAGCCAAGAGCTAGTAAAAGTAGAATATGTAGCGTTATCACAGGAGTCCATAAGATATTACTCGACAGTCAATAGAAGGTCTGCATGGCGAGTATATGGAATGCAAATAATCCTCACGTAAATAAGCTTGGATAGAAGAGGAGATAAACCGAATGGGCTTAAAGGTCCTGGTTCACCTTGTGGGAGAATCCGTAAACGGTCAATAGAAAGAGCCCAAGGTCGAGTTGATGCCAGAGCTCCTGTAGTTCTTGTTGGCAGTAGAGCCATAGAGATCGTCTCATGCTCTCACCGCAGTAGCTTAGGTAAGAGAGATTTGCCCATCTCTTATTCTTCCATGTAAAGAGGGACTCCTCTGTTGGCTAATAAAAATGACGAGCATCTGTGAGACAGTCGGGAATAACCGATTCTATAGAAGGAAGCTCAAATGGTTCCATGTACACCACTAACTCAAAATGTGAATTATTTCGCACACAAGTAATGTGTCGAATCTGGATTCTGCACTGGCCATCAGTCTCTTGTTGCGCAACTTGATACATAATCCCAGTGCAAGAGTATATACTTATAGTTTCTCTCAATTCTTATAGCTATTCTTATAATCTCTCAGAGGTTCCAGCATTTGCAAGGTTCCATAGCTATTTAGTAGATCGTGATAGAATGAAGACAGATAAGACGAGCAATCGATCAGTGTGTAGCCTGCCTCGAATATAAGCTTCAAGGAATACCAGGATTATATGCATCTGAATCATCGTAGGCCATTTTGTAGAAGCAATCGAGCCACTTCATAACTGTGACTTATGATCCGCTTCATAAATAGGACCATGGAACGTTGCGCTCTAATAACATGAATGAGCCAGTCGCCACGTACCCACGACTCATGGCGGGAATTATTTGTGGTGATCCAAGGTAGAATTTGAGTTCTCAAGCAGAATTCTAGTAGGAGCCATTCTCGTGCTCCGTAATCCTTCGTGCCAAGTTGTGTGACTACAAGCCTTGGCCCCCTTTGCAACCGTAAAGGGAAGTGGCCAGAGTCCAAGGTGGACACGATCTCCGTGCTAATCTGTGAGACCAGGCTTGTAAAAAGGCCAGTCTCTGTAATTCATCACAGGAAGGGAACGGTGAAGAACAGTGTTTTATTTCAGTCTTTTTTCGTAGTGAGTACCTGGCTAAAGCTTGAGCAGCTTGGGACGACCTTGGAAGTAGTTCCCCGCATAATCACAGAAGACATGTAGAGTAGAGTTGTCTTGCATCATCCAGAGCTCCAAGCACTTCGTAAACTCTTCATGCCTTGCCTAATCCTCGGCCATAAGGAGTGGGTGCAGCTCCACTGAGTAGGTGGCTCCCCGCAAGTCTCTTTGCTATTAACACCTCCATTTATTCAAGCTCCCTTCATGTATTGAAGGACGAGAATGTATTCAACATGGATGATCCTTAGTGGAAGAAGGAGGAAGGGGGCTGTTCATCCATACAAAGAGTCTCTCTATCGTAAGCTTGGGCCATTGAGCATTGGTTGGCCAAAGCATGAAGTGGGGGGGAAGGAGATGTACTCCTCAATGAATTAATGGGCCATCCTTCTCAAGGTCATAGTGCCCTGTCATTCCTTCATAACTCCTATACTAGTCACAAGTCCCAAGTATGAAATGTCCTTTCCTACTATTCAAAACATATCAACATGTGATCTATTCATATAAGATTCCCTCCAACATGAGTAAGCATATGAAATATCTTCAATCCTTTTATATATAAATCCATATATCAACCATCATAATAAAAAACTTTATATGTGGTCCTCATAGCTTACTTGGGTGCCTTATCTCCCATGCATTTCATGCCTCTAAGTACATTTCAACAGCCTAGATCTAGAATAGATATTATGTGATACTATGTTTCACCATCACAAATGTGTTAAAGAACCCAATAAAGGTGCTAAAAGTTCCTTAGGGGGACGATTAGTGTCTTGGTAAAATCTCCCCATTAGAACCAAGAGATACCATACTCTTTGCATTCAATAGATCTCTCTATGGTCAAACTGATAAGCAAAACTTCTCAAAAACTTCACTATGACCACTCATTTTTATGGGTCAATAATATGTTGGCAAACCTGTAGTACACAATGATCCCCACGGGGATGAGTGTGTGTGTGTGTGTGTGTGTGTGTGTGTGTGTGTGTGTGTGTGTGTGTGTGTGTGTTAGCTAGTACTTCAATGAATGTGTGTGTGTGTGTGTGTGTGTGTGTTAGCTAGTACTTCAATGAATGTACATCTCCACTATTCCATATTCTTAGTCAAAGCTTTTCAAGGCCCCTCACAACCATTGGTTCATCAAGACTATGTTCACAATTAAGTCAATGCTTAGAGGTCCCGCAAAGAGAATCACCATGCAAAAAGAAATACATTTGATTATTCTTGTTGCATTTTCATTAGAGAATCCAAGGGAACAATTTCTTGTCAATTCCTCCTATTGGAAAACCCTAAGATAATTTTTGAACTGAGCAAGCTTTAAAGTAGTTCACTTTCTAGTTCCCATATACATTTATGTAAGCGTATACGATAGCGTTGATAATATCGTGTCTCTCATCATAAGTCACCCAAGTGTATTCTTCAAGGTTGCCAACCTCGTTTTCTGCAATGTCATGCCCAAGATCCCATTACAAATCCGATGGAGAGGTGTGCCAACTCACCTGGCACCATTACAACAAAAATGAAGGTTAGAACGATACATTTCTGCAGTGGAAGCCAAGCTTCAATGCCAACACATAGCTGTTATCCATGTCACTCTATCTAGATTAGCAATGAACGAATGTTGGCATCTTATTACTCTAACAATAATCAAAGGTTGGATCCTAAAAAGCTAATGAAATGTTTGTAAGACGTTTATAAAATGCTAGAAAAATTCTCAAGGGGGTGAATGGAAATCCCAAAATTTGGGGGGGGGTAAGGTAAATACATCAATCATGAAATGGAACCTTCTAGTTTTTATTTCAAAGTAAGCCACACTTATAAACTTGCAAGATTAAATCTTAGAAGGGTCTCAAAATCTTGCATATTATCGAGGTCATTCTATTCATAAGTACAAATTTTTATCCATCTAAGGGGTGTTATAATGAATTCAAAATCAATGGAAATATGTCTTGCCTGATCCCTGCATCATAAGAATCAAAATTTAGGCTTAAATTGTCCTTAAACTTGGGACTTTAAGAATCCTTAAGAAAGACTTGATCATTCCTCCAACACTAACGGGGGTTGCTTAGTACCCAATACAAAAAAGACATAAAATCCATTAGTGTTTCTTCCAAGGGTAGGGGATACCATAAATTAGTGCCAAGAATGCTCTTAGTTCTACATTCCCCTAATTCTTAGTTAGGCCATATAAAAGCTATGAAGTGTAAAAAATTCAAGATCCAAATTTAAGGAAATCCCACTTCACATATCCCATTTTCAAACTACTCTCCATATGGTAAGGGGATCTAATTTAACAATCTACCATCTGGAAGAGACTCAAGATCATCATACTGTAAGTAAAAAAATATATTTGTAAAATTACAATGGCAATATGTTCTTAAATTACCATTTTTCTAAAGAATACTTATGACATGTATGTCCATAAAATCAAAAACAATTTGCAAATATTAAAAATGCTCCTTAAAATTTTTTCCCATCCATATTGTCAAGGGTTCAAGACTATAACCGCTTGGTGATCCGAACCGTCAACCCTTGCAGCTAACCTACCCTCGCACACCCCTCTAGTTCACTACTGCTCACCCACATGGTTATGCAATAACACTTTCCATAAGTGCACCAAACATGTCCAAGTGTGCTGCCATTTTATTCAACAAGCTCTGCAGGATGGTGATATTGCTCTGATGCACTGCCCCACTGATCAAATGCTCGCTAATATGTTCACCAAGCCCCTTCCTATTGATCGTTATCACTGACTCTGTCAATTCATTGTTCATTGGGTGGGATCTTTTCACATGATCGTGAGAGAATCAAATAGTTGAACAGCCACCACAAGTGGATTGAGATAACGATTTGTAAGAGTTATTGAGTCATTTGATTTTGTAGGAGTTATTGAGTCATTTGATGTTTACATTAGGTAGGAGTAAGAAGTTTGTATTAGGTAGGAGCTCGGGGTTTACATTAGTTTAGAAAATTGTCTGATGGGTAGGAGCGATGTAAAACATGATGACACCATCTTTTATACATCATATAATGTTTAGGGAATAAATCTGGCACCTTCTGTATGGTGGCCTTTGTGTGTGTGTGTTGTAATAAACGTTGATGCGGCACATCTCCTCTATAAGAGTAGAGTGTGTTCTATGAATAAAGCAACCTGTTTCAAGCTCTGTTAGTTGCTATCACCCTGTTGCATCTCTCACTTTTCTGCACACACATTACTTCACTTGTATCTCATGGGAAAAAACATAATCATCGCTAATATGTAGAGGCAGCTCTTACCCAATTTGGTGTCACCAACCATACTCTTGGCTCCTACATTGAATAGCTTGATAGAGCTAGAGACCTTGAAGTGCATAGTAATAATCCATCAAATGGGCTGTGTATTGAGCCTAATTCCTACCTCTATGTTGAACCGTGTTGCCTTGATAGTCTTTCTCTTGAACCTCATGTGGTACTTTTAGACTCACATTTTGCTCCACCAATCCCATTACCTTCCCCACTAGGGGGTAGTACATGGTATTAATACCATAAGTTTATGCCCTTGGCATCTAGTGAGATGCAAGTGTTGGTGCTAGAAATCCTCTCATAATGCAGACGCTACTCCACTGCTCTATGCTAGTGAGGGCCAAGGTGGCCCATGATCCATATTACTCCATTACCATGACGTTTTATTACCCTAATGGTCCATGGTCCATAATTCTCCATTACTTTTATGGTCCATAATGCTCCATTACCTAATGGTCTATAATGTTGCGACTTCATATTGCCAACAATTATAATAACGATTTATCCAATACGTCCAAATTGTCTAAGTAAAGTTATAATTCAATGGCCAATTGGCAAATATTCCCCCATTGCAAAGTGTTCTGGTGGCTAACTCATAGACACCTCCTAAGAATAGAAAGGTGCTCGAGGGGAGGGGAGGTGTGTATATGTGTGTGTGTGTGTGTGTATGTGTGTGTGTGTGTGTGTGTGTGTGTGTGTGTGTGTGTGTAGTAGACATTTACAACACCCCTTTCCATAGTGAAGAGTAGACAAATTTGGAGTAGGAAAGAGAAATTTTTAATAGATAAACTTTGCAATAAACATCACAAAAAACGAAATAGCATCATTAAAGCATATTTGTCCCTTACATATTTGAAAATTTTAAAGGCAATCCATGCATATTATTTATGGACCTTGTCCCCCCATACCCTGAATTTGGACGAGGGTAGTAACATACTACATATTGATTGGCACCCCAAGGGTGTAAATGAGTGGCATTAAACATACTCATAAACTATCACATCAAAAGTCAACTCGCTATGTTAAGGCTAATGCAGTAACTCTGAAGTTGTAGCGATAATGGGGGTCTTTTGGATGAGGGGGGGTAAAACAAAAAATACACTAAAATATGAAAACCCATCTCCTTTCAAATTAATGTAACTTTTTCATGTATTACCCAAATTTCAAGGTGTAAAGATATATTTAAAGCTCTTTTAGTGTAGAACACAACTATGTTAATTTGAATAATTTCTACTGATGGCATATTGTTAAGAGGTCATTTCTTTAACCAGTCATGCTGCATTATTGAAATCGGTACATTGTGAGTCGATGGTACAAGAAACCATCGTGTTAAGGAGTTGAAGCATTATAACACAACGCAACAACTCACAAAGTTGTTACTTTAAGGTTAACGTAGCGACTGCTGCTTTTTAAGCCCAAAAGTGCTCAGTGTGAGTAATTTCGACTGGAGTAGCCAGGATGAATGATCAACACATGCACCTAAGATTTGGTAGAAACACCATAGTGTCAGCTCCATCCAGGATCTCAACCTTAAGCTCTTATTTTGTGCACAGTCCTGCACACATTAATTCTTCCAGCTCAAAGGATGCAATGAGCTTTAAGCAAAGGTGAGTGAAAACTCGGGTTCTGGGGCCTGCATGGCTCCTAACTCTAGATCAATTAGGCCCCAATATCCCATACCCTCAACCACAGCTTTGAGGTTGACGGAAAATCACTCTCCAACCTTTTGGCAAGGTTCAATTGATCTGACCCTGATATCGTTAACCCCTTTGCCAGGCAAACCAAAGTGCCAAAGGAGCCGTTGGGGCCTCCTTCCACATCTGTATTGGGAGATGTGCATAGTGAACCAATTCTCATTTTGACTAGGAATCCTCCAGTGTCCCATGTCCATATCTATAAAGGAGAACCATCTTCACCAAAACCTTCGAGCTCTAGGTACCCCATTTCTGGCCACCGAGTCCTAAAAGTGCAAGAAAATGAACAAATGGATTTGGGGGGAAGTACACTTCCACACACGATGGCTTTTCGTCCCCTTCAGTACCTAGCTAAGGATTACCAAAAAGCGAGCGAGGAAAGGTGACAAACCAAAAAAAGCAAGGAAGAAAAAGTAAGCGAGCCAAAAAAACAACCAAAACAAAACAATAATAGATTAACAAATCCCCTATTTTAGTAGCAAAAATATAAAAGTTCTTCAAAAATCCATGAAAGAGTTGGACCTATGTCATTGCCAAGGCATCATTAGTAAAGACACACCCTATCTTTGATCACTTTTCCTCGCTCGCTTTTTGGTAATCCTCCATAACCAAGTTCTATCTCTCCACCAACGTAAGTGAGATCACCAATGAAACCTTCAACATAATTCAAATGTTTCGTAGAACTCTTTGAATGGAATATTCCACATTACATGCATGTGCAAATGCTTGGTTTTTGAAACTCTATTCACTCTCGGAACAAAACCCATGTTTTTAAGTTCTTACAAAAACATCCCTCCCCAATGACTCACTCTTACATCCCACCAATCTAACAAAATCTAAAAGGTAGGCTAAAGAGGAGCCTAGATCCCTCTCTGTAAATGAATGAAATTCCAAAACAAATCAATCTCTACTTATAGAAATCAATGGTGGAAGCTAAAATAGACAACATATTGAAATGGTCCCTACAGTTAAACTTTCCTCTGGATCTAGTGCAACAAATCCATCAAATTTTAATTAAATTCACATTTTGATGCATATAATTTTACAAAACGGTGCAAAATGGCATGAGAATCATCTAAATCATGCCTTGCCATTTGTAAATCAAAAGATACAGGATGTCGAAATTCTCATTTAACATCTTAAATGAGAATTTCGACATCCTGTGTCTTTTGATTTACAAATCCAAATGGGGTCATGTTACATATCAAATCAAACGGCAAGGCGTGATTTAGATGATTCTCATGCCATTTTGTACCATTTTGTAAAATTGTATGCATCAAAATGTGAATTTAATAAAATTTTTTCTAGTTTCGTGCACCAAATATAGAGCAGGAATGCTTGTAATAGGAAGCATGTTAGAACTCTATCTTTATTGGAGGAAAAAAATCAAATATTTTGTATGCAAGTTCATATGATTAAAATATATAGAACACTTTCGCCAAGGTAGACTTTCAATATTATGTTATGATCATCTTCAATGTTGATGTTTTGAATAGTGCACTTTGACAATATACCAGTTGGTTGTAGCCAAATCATTTCCTTGCAAATTTATCTCATGAGAATAAATAACACTATCACTAATGTAGACTTGTAAGATTATGTTATAATCATCTTCAAAATTGTCATGATACTATAAATCTTTTTCAACAATGAGTACCTCTACATATAGTGAGATTATGTTTTTATCAAATGATGCAATTCAAATATATAGTATTTGTTGGTAGCCAAACCATTTCTATTCACAATTCACTCATGAGAATCATTTCAACAATATCACCAATGTACACTTGCAATATTATGTTATAATTGTGTTATAATCATGTTCAAGGTTGAGAAGCACTATAAATCTTTATTAATTATGAGTACATACATATAGTAAGATTATGTGTAGGTAACCCAACCATTTCTTCTTTGCCCGCTTTCTCGCTCGCTAGTTTTGTCCTGCTCGATTGACCACTCGCTTAATCGACTACCTTGTACCTAGCTTAGGCGAGCGCTCTAGATAGTAGCCCTTACCCTACTGCTATGGCCTATAGGTTAGTGCTTAAAGTAAATGTGCCCATGTCTAGGCCTACACACTAGTTTAGCCAATGCAAATAAACCTACCACAAACGTCGGCTCCAAGTCCTATTTGGCCAAGACCATAAGTTCTCCAAAAAAATGCTCCCCTGTGATGCCCAAATGGGCTTCATCCCACACCTCTACAAATTCATTTTCATGGACACAGTAACATGTTACTGTGTCTTTCCCCAAATCGATAGAGTTGGCGAGCTAGCTGTTGGTATGGAGATGCATTCTTAATCAGTTTTCTATACCTATCCTTGTTGAGGGCCTTGTCTTGCGAGAACCCATTGGCCAAGAAGTGCCTAATCTCCTAAGCCCATTCCAATATTAGATCTACAAGGAATAGTGGGGCATCTAGAAGATCATCATCAAGTCTTGTCATGTTGGTTCTCCATTAGGGGTACGGGACATGTGGTCAGCCATAAAGTGATAGCGTCTCTTTTGTATGACTATGATGAAATCAAACTCTGGAAGAATAAGCATCCACCATGTGATGCGTCCGATCATACAAGGTTTGTTAACTAAATAGAGGAGAGCCTGGTGATTCACAAAGAACACAACCTTGTTCACCAACAAGTAGTGCCTAAACTTCTTTACAACGTAAACCATGGCGAGGCCTTTCCTTTCCGTTGTTGTATAGTCCATTTCTACATCATTAAGTTGGCAACTTGCAAAATATATCGGGTAATCCAAATTATACTTGCTTAGTTGCACTAACACGCATGCTATTGCAAACTTAGAGGCATCAATATGGACACAAAATATCAAATCCTTGTTTTTGGTGCTCGTAAGATTGCGGCTGAAGCTAGAAAAAGTTTGAGAGTTTCATAAGAGATTTGGCAGTCGTGAGCAATTTTAACATAGTTGTCGATGAATCTATGATAATAGCCTGCATGCCCTTTAAATCTCTGTACACCCTTTGCATTAGTGGGGGGCTGTAGCTCCAAAATGAGCTTGATCTTATTGTAGTCTGTGGAGATTCCATTTTTTGACACAACATGTCCTAGTATGATCCCGTGCTTAACCTAGAATTGGCATTTGAGAAGGTTGGCAGAGATCCTAAGAGGCGATACCTTTTGAAAACGAGTCAAAGGTACTTAAGGTGGTCATCCCATGTAGAATGAACACATAGATGATCGAGAAATGCCTTCAAGAAATCCCTCAGATATTCCTTAAAGGTTGTGATGATTAGTCTTTGGAATGTTGCAGGAGCACTGGTGAGCTTGAAGAGCATTACCTTGGAAACAAAAAATCCCCATTTCATGGAAAATGTGGTTTTGTGTTGATCCTCTAGCACTATGGATAGTTGATTGTATCTAGAGGATTTGTCTAAGAAGGTATAAGCCTCCTTTCCGATGACTCTTTGTAGCAGATGCTTTGTAAACGACAGCAGATAGTAGTCTTTTTGAGTTGCAACATTTACCTTATTTAGATCTACTCATACTCAGATCTTACCATTCTTTTTAGGACAATGACCCCATAGATATTGTAAGTAGGATTATGGTGGCCCACTTTCTTTGCAAATGCTAGTGAGTTTGTTAAATGTTACGACCCTTGTCACTGAGCCTCCATACCTTTCAAATAGGATTATATGCCCCTAAGAGAAGTCCTTACCAACAATCAACCATTTAAAAAGTGGGGCATCAACTTTGTAGGACCAATCAGTCCAACACCTAAAGGGATGCAGGCCCGACACATCATCGTGGCCACATATTATTTTAAAAAGTGGGCAAAGGCCAAGGCCATTAGAAGGCTGACATGAGAACGACCGGCGCTAAGTTCTTGTACAAAAATGTCATATCACGCTTCCACCTCCCACATTGTCAATGATACAATCTGCATTCTCATTGGCGAGTTCCTAGTCATCCACCGGAAATCCACACATTACTACCGTAGAGTGAGCGGTCAAGCCAAAATCTTGAATGAGACTTTATGCCACACAATGATGTGCATGATGGAGGCTACTCATAATGGCTGGGAACATAAACTCACTAGCAGCACTTTGGGCATATCGAACAACATACAAGGTCGCCACTAACTGCATGCTCTTTAGCCTTGCGTTTGGGTTTGAACCAATTATGCCTATGGAATTCATAGTCTCAAGCATTATAGTGCCATTAGAGATAAATTGTCAGATGAGGTGATTCCAAAAAGGCTAGTAGAGCTTGAAAATGTCGATGAGACAAGATTGAGAGCGGTATACGGCATCAAGGTCGAGAAATTGCACCGCAAAAAGTAGTTGACCACAACCTCCCAAATAAGAACCTCAAAGAAGGTGACCGTGTGTTATTATATAGCATAAGGAATATGAAACTTAAGTTGAAACATTGTGAAATGGGTCCATACCAACCTAATGAAGTCACGCGGCAAGGGTGATGCCGTATTGCAACCCGTGATGGAGTTAAGATGGATGGTTATATCAATGATAGTAAATTCAAATGCTATTATGGTCCCCTCATCTTCAAACACTGCAATCCATCCATCATGAAAAGGAGCTCATAAAGGAAGTTGCTCACATGAAACAGTAGGCATAGAGGAAGCTAGAGCTCAACAAGCCAACACAAAACACTTAGGGCTCGTAACAATTTGCAAAGCATTCATGGAAGGATTAAACCCCATGGATGATCTAACCATTGCACCGATCGGAATGCAAGTGGAATTCCAACTATGCAAAGAGACTATCTATTCCACGCAAAAGCCTTTGTGGACCCTAAAGCAAGTCATAACCTGATATCCTATGAGGTGTGCATCCAATTCTTGATAGTTGCAGTAATAGTTGAACCTACTCCTATTATGATACACGTAGTGAATGGTAAGGGCACACTTGCAACTTTTGGAATACAAGCTCTCTCATTTTCTCTATCTTCTTGTTGAGTGAGACTTTCTGCTTTTATTTGTGTGTTGCCTTGTGATTGTCACTCCCCTCCCTTCACTCTCCCCTTCAATTGTGATTGCCTTATGATTGTGTGTTGCCTTGTGATTGCCACTCCCCTCCCTCCACTCTCCCGTTGTCTTCCACATGCCCTCCCCTGTCCTCCTTTCTCTTCTTCCCTTCTACTTCCCTCTTCACTTTCGTGGAATCGCATTGACACAATTTGGTAGACACTTCAGTGACGCAAGTGTTAGGCTTTTGCTTGCAAGGCGCCCACAAGGAGTTGCTAGGGAGTGGACTCTCGGTGATATTCCTCCAAGATCCCTACAACATGTGGAGTCACCGTTGGGTGACACACTCTTCTCCTTAACCAGCTAAATTTCAAGTTCCCTTGCCTAAGCCTCCACTACCTAGGTTTGTTCTTTTCTTGTAATAACTTAGCATGTTCTTCCTCTGCCTCAAATTGTGTCTAATTTGCCTTTACTTTCAACTCTTCCTTGAAATGTCACTGATAATACACATTCAATTTTGCTTCATTAGATTTCCTCCTTGCCTTCCTCATCTCCTCATACATGATGCAAAAACACTCTTGCCCACTACATGCATTCCAATTCTCATTTGGAGAAATACAAAGTGACCATGATGATCCTTTAATTCTTTTTGTGCATTTTTTGGAGATAATCTTTGAATAAGAGAGTATGCATCCATGCAATTATGTTATTAATGCCTGAACTTGCTAATAATTCATGGTCCTTATGTGCCTAAATGCCAAAATCAAAGCCATGAATACACCATTGCTACTAACGAACATATGGGGGACTTCCCTAAAGAGGTCATGTTTCTTCCATGTATGCTCCAAGAAAGCATCTACAAACTGCCTCCAACAATGTTGAACACGTTCTCAAACATGATATTGTCGAGTGGATTATAGTATTCCCACAAATAAAGTATCCCTCCTTCATTTTCACATATTTAATAGACCGCATAAAGGTATTAAGGTAGAGAGTAGTGAAAACTTTCGATATTGTGATTTCAAAATTGGTGGAGGAACTAGTGGAGGGCTTTCGAGCTCAAATTGTGTAGAAATGTCCATATATAAGGACCAAAGTTGCAATGAGTAAAAGAAGGCTAACAGGGGTGAAGGCTGAGGTGCAAGCATTGTAAGGAGTAAGTAGGATAACCTCAATAGGGCTACATACAAGGCTTGGAGGGAGATGCACGACTTATAAGGAGAAATGGCTAAGGTGGAAGGGAAAAGTGCCTAATAAGGATGGTGCATCTCTAATATCATGGAAATTTATTCTACCCACCACTAATGACGTTGGAGCAAATCATCCACCCACTACGCTTGTCTGGCTTTGACATTCAATTGGATTAATTTGGTAGCTCTACAAACGCGGGCAATTAATATCCACTAAGCTTTTCAAATTTATGAAGTGAATTAATTTTGGTAACACTAGACATGGGCCATCATATTTGTGCTCCACCCGCACCATAGGCCTACTCCACCCTCGTGTCCAACCTCTTTCTCCACCTTCATCTCCACCCTCATATTCAACCTTTGCCTATGCCAACTATGCCTAAAATCAAGACTTCAGTTATTCCCTTCTTGTCCTTAGCTTCCCACAAAGTGGTGGCACTACTATTCCATCACCCCATTGTGTTTGGCATCATCCCAAACCTTGCCTGGTGGGGCACTATGCCTTTTTAAGTCATTAGCACAAGGAAAGATATTGGGTTTTGAGTAACTAGAGCAATTGTCATTTGCAAAGATAGAATCATGTCAGTCTCACTCATGTGGTAAGGATGATAACAAAACTTGGATGATCCCAACTATGAGGTAGGCAAGGTTTTGAGATGAAGCATGCACCCATGGGTATTACTCATTTCCTTGAGGATCAACCTCCTTTAACGATAATGTTAAACTACAAGCATAGCTCTTGCTATTATTTGGAATACAAAAGAGTCTTTACTGTTTCTTTTTTATTTAAAGGTTATAAGGCTGTGCATATTGTGAGTGAAATTATTCGTTACATTGAAGTTTAACTGCTAACATGCTCTTTTCCACATAAAAAAGAAGGGGAAAAAAAGGACAAAAGTGAAAAACAAAGGAAACAAGAAAGGACCAAAGGGGAGCAAAAGGGAAACAACCAAGATTATGAATTGGATTCTTAGCTACTTTTGCATTTATTTTAAATAAAAGATTTTATATAAGACAAAAAGGATTGTTTTTCCATGATTTTAAATTATTAATAAGTTAAGAAATTTTTTTAATTTTAAAGGGAGGATTCTTAAAATTAAGTAATACTATGATTTTCAAATTTTGAGTAAGGTACAAATTCTCTTTACTAGTTTTTGTAATATTAGTGCAAAATGACAATGCCAAAGAAGTAAACATTTGATTTAGGAATGATATTTTCAGACAATTAGCTTTTCATTTGGGAAGGATTTTCGCGCTCTATCCAAAAACAAAAAACATGACCAAAATTAATGAAATGGGAGTTTGATATGAAAGATAAGATATCACTATTATATGATTATGCCATGAGAATAACATTGCTTGTCATGGTTGCAATGAGATCTCTAGACTCAAATGCCGCAACCATTGGAAAAGCTTGGATGCACTTTTAGAGTATACTCATTGCTAGAAATCCGCCAATATGTCGAGATGAGACAAATGTTAGAATTTGGAAAGGATTTTCGCCCTCTATCCGAAAACAAAAAACATGACCAAAATTAATGAAATGGGAGTTTCATATGAAAGATAAGATATCACTATTATATGATTATGCCATGAGAATAACATTGCTTATCATGGTTGCAATGAGATCTCTAGACTCAAATGCCGCAACCATTGGAAAAGCTTGGATGCACTTCTAGAGTATACTCATTGCTAGAAATCCGCCAATGTGTCCAGATGAGCCAAATGTTAGAAGACCCTTCAATCTACATTAAAAACATATAGAATATACATACTCGTAAACTAGGCATGAGTATGATGCTCAAAAACAAAATTAATTAATTGAAAACATATACCCTAGGGGCAACGCAAGTAGTATTCACATCTATCCAAAGTCCAATCATACACAGAAAAGCATCTTCTCCCAAAAGAACTCGCCAAAAGAAAACCTGTTGCCGAAGCAGTACTTAATAGGCCCAAAGTTGCTGTAATCTTTTCCTCTACCACTTGGTTGGGTGATGCATTCGCCAAACAAAATCACCTCTCTCTCAAACCCAAGGTTGAGGCAAAAGGATTTTATACAATGCAGGTACAGTAATCTAATAGGAGTGATGGCAAGGCATGAAAAGCATCAATAGCCCAACAATCTCTACCTTTGAACTAAAAAATAAATGCATTCTAGCAAGCTCTCTCAAGAAAGTGCATGCAACCTTCCCTTCACCCTCTTTCGTTTATAGGCAATCCACCTTGTTGAAGGCACCTCCAATTACTCAAGAATCAACAATAGGACCCAAGAGAGCAATTATTTTTCATCTATTATTGAGAGAATAGATGTTGAGGAAGCTAATATTACATCCATCTATCAACAAGATAATCCACTAAGCCCTAGATGGAATTCTGATACTGTGGACAACAATAAGGGGTAGAACAATGGCTGAAACTAAAATGCAACTCCCTCCCCTAGTACCAACTCTTGTAGACCAAAAAGTAAGACCTAAAAAACAACTTATCTTACTTACTGCAATCCTTGAAATCCAGTTTGTACTCCTAAATGAAAAGAATATCAATGGGTTCCCCTAATACCCCAAAATGCAACTAATTACGAATCAATTGTTTTCGACCACAATGAGGAACATCACCAAGGCCCTAAATGCACTAGACATATAAAGATACACAAGAATATAGTCCACCTAAGCAAGAGCTAACCTGAACTCATCTAATAAGTGGGAGGACGAGAGTGACATAGAGCAAAGAAGAGGGACGCAACATTTCTCGATCTCTCAAAAGACAAGACACAACCTAATAGATTCAGGTTTCCCAACCCATCTAAACTATTACCATATGCAACTTCAATGGAGAACAACGTTCATTAGATCAATGAAAGAAGAGGAGCAACCATGCTATTATCATGACTCATAATAAGTATACTTCGAGTTTCTCTTCAAGCCACATTTGACCTAAAATTGTGTTTGGAGCTATCTCATGCTAAGTGTGGAGGGGCTTCCCCCCCCCCCCCCCCCCCCCTCTCTTCAATAGCTCATCGATGGGCTATGAAAGAGGGTAGGTTCTTTTCACTGCCCTCGAATTCAAAAGAGAATTGCATTGCTCAAATTGCAACTTTGGTGAGTTGTCCCATGTATCAAATTGCAAAAGAAATTTCCCACAAGTGAATTGCAAAAGAAATTTGAAAGACTATAGATGTGTACTTACAAGTTTCTTATTGCCACTCCAAATTGTTTTGTTATGCCTAATTATTCATCATCTTATTTGTTTTTGTGGGAGGTGAAGTTAACTTCTTCTTTGTTTGTCCAAAAAATAAAAGCGAGAGATGCTTCTTCATTTTGATTTAAGGTGGGGGCACAAATATAGAATGAGGTTAAGCAAGGGTACGGATGGAGAAGAGATAAGGAGGGGTGACTAAGCAATAGAGGTAAGGGAGGAAGGGGCATTGAAGGACCAGGGACAAGAAGAACAATGAGATAAGGAGGACAACAAGAGGGAGAGAAAAAATGAGGTGATGAGGGAAAGAGAAAGCGAGGGGCATCAAGAGGGAGAAAATTTGAGAGGGGCCGCTGGGCAAAAAAGGGACAGGATGGCGAGGGTGCAAGAAACTAAAGGGCGATGAAGGGGACAAAAAGAGTAAGGTGGCAAGGGGAGAGTAAGAAAGGGGGGCAATGAAGGCCCAAGAGATAGGGAGGGGGATAGTGAGGGGAAGAGAAAGGGAGGGGATAGCAAGGGAAAGAGAAAGGGCGGGGGGCGCTAAGGGGAAGTGATAGCAAGGTGGTTAGCAAGGGGTAAATGAGGGTAGTGTATAAGGTAGGGAGAGTGCAATGAGGGGGGATAACAACATTATGGAATCGAGTAGCAAAGGGGTCAATGAGGGGCAGGAGAGGAGCACTACTAAGGGTATGAAGAGGAGACAAAGTTGAAGCAAGAAGAAGGCGAAGACAACAGGAAGGAACCCAAGAGCTATACCTCCTCATCTACCTTGCATTTTGATTGAGGAGGGAGGGCAAGGCAAGTAAAGAAGTCGAGGAAGCCCACATGAAAGAATTGAGAGAGGCTTCTTTGTTAATTTCTTCTTTTAATTTTAGGTTGTTTCATGATGGCTCCCTCTTGCACTCCGCTCAAACTTTGACGTTATGAAGCGTTTGCAAATTCTGTTAGGCAACTCGCAACATTGTTTAGCCACTCTACAATTCTTTGCTTATGATACCCTACAAGGAAATACACTTCCAAGATTCAAAGTATTGCATTGTTGATCATTCTTTGTCTTCGTAAGTGAAAACAAAAGATGAAAATTATGTCAATCTTGATCTTAAACACGAGATGGCTTGTGATAAG
This sequence comes from Dipteris shenzhenensis, assembly GCF_047967505.1. NCBI lineage: Eukaryota > Viridiplantae > Streptophyta > Polypodiopsida > Gleicheniales > Dipteridaceae > Dipteris > Dipteris shenzhenensis. Next base: position 27,687,951 of record NC_141622.1, on the reverse strand, counting down.
GAAAAGGCTTATCGCTTGGTACATAATGATCTAAATGTGAAGGACCACGCGAACCAATCAAAGTGCCCCACTTTTATTTACTCAAAAAATAACAAGCCTAATAGTACAAATGGTCTAGTACTACATTTAGAGACGTTATCAAAGGATTGCCAATAAAGCACAAGCTACAAAGTCTTGTGGAGGAGATAGGGATCATAGTGCATATGCAAGAACCTTCCAATTGTGCTAGATAGTGATTCTATTTTCAAGTTGCCACTTGGGATTGCAAGGTTTGGTTCCATGATTGGAATGGATTAGAGAGAATTTGGACATCCATGAGTCGAAAATTAGACTAAAACTATCTATGGGTTCAATACCAATCTAAGGTTTTCAATTTGTGGGGGCTTCTTTGTCTCTAACAATAGAATGTGCAAAATATAGTTCATTGGAATTGTCTTAAGCCTACGTGATAAGAGAACATGGAGAATGGAGTTGTTTCCCTTGCAATCACAGAGAACTTTATTGCTTTCATTGCAATCAAAGGCCACTTGGTAATTTCAATGTGAATCAAAGATATTTTATGTTATACCATCTAATACAAGGTATACAAGTCTCATTATTCATTTCTGAAGGCACAATTGTGGTGTTGAAAAGGGAGGATAAATACAGCATGTTAAAGTCATGAGACTCCTGGTAGAGGACTGTGTTGAAGAGATTTGGAGCAAGATTAAAAAGGACCAAGACACAGGTAGCGAGGGAGATTAAAATGAATACCATAATTTCTACAAATGAGATTGAGAATGGGTACTTTGCCAAATTACCATCACATTTAGAGCCCTTGACAAACCAAAGGAGGTAAGTGGGTCATTGATCTCTCTTGAATTTTAAATGTCACTTCCAACAACACTCATTGACTTTTATTTGTGTGGAGTAAGGAGAAGGATTGAGGCATTCAAGACAAATTCAAAGCCAATAGATGATTCAATTGATTCCATCCAAAAATGAAAACCAAAATGCTAGCTTGGACACTTTCATGCTTTATTATTTTCTAGGCAATTAATGGATCTGTCAAATCAAAAATGTTGCATATTTAAGATGTCAACTATTGGAACTACCAACTATTGGAACTACCATCAGGTATTGATTTGGTAAAAGGATGCAAAAAGTAGAGGAATGAAACATTCTTGGATGTGCTTTGATCGTGTGTGAATGGTATGTGGGTAGTCAACAATGGCATCACAGCTCTATGATCCAAGTATAGGCATTGAAAATCTTACTATTTGAATTGAAAATATCATGCACATGTTATTAAATATTTGAAGTATATAGAGAAAAGGCTTGAAACAAATGTATGGTTTAAACTTCCTGCAAAATGATTCTAGTCAAACTACGAGATTTAGATGGTGTTAATTTAACTTTTTTTACCACAGTATTGAGAGTCTACAAACAATAACCACTTTGGGAGACGTTAAACCGTGTGCTGAAAACCAATGTCTGAGGATGCTTAGAAAAATTTATATAGTTATGCATGTGTATGCAAAAGGCCAATGTATGCTTAGAAGGTACGAAAAGAAAATATTTTTTGCATTTTAGAGATAGTTTAACAAAACATACTAAACAATGTATAATGAAAGAACAACGAAGTCAGCATATAGAACTTCGCGAGTGTTGACTATCTTTTTCTCTGACCGCAAGTTTGACATTTAACAAAACATATTAAACAATGTATAGTGAAAGAACAACGAAGTCAGCATATAGAACTTTGCGAGTGTTGACTATCTTTTAATCTGACCGCAAGTTTGACTTGAACCCGGTGCGGTATAGGCGTGCACAACTCAACAAGAAGATGCTCTCTTGCAATCCTAAGGTTGCTTTGCTAGGCTTGCTACTCTATGCAGGATGCAGAAACAATTGCCAACAATAAATTACTAACAAATGGGGTTGGTGTTGCATGGGCAAACCATATGAGGACACGTGTTATCTCACGTAGTGGATAGGCAAGTAAATTACGAATAGAACACAAATTCAATATAAGCAACTATATTAATTCTCAAAGCCTATAAATACAAGCAACATGTCGTTGTGAACCAGAACCCCAAACACACTGCTCACTCTTGCTCGCCTCAGCTTGGGACTCAAGGCTATATGAGCCAACAAGCTCAGACTTTACCTTCCTAGCTTCTACCACTACAATAGGATACTCAGGTCAAAAGCCCACTACAACTTACATTCTACTAAACACTCACTCTCTGCCTAGACTAAGGCAATCAACTAACCGCCTTGGAGGTACATTGCTTTGCTCTATGATGTCCGCCAAAATCACATTGGATGGGCACTTCTTGATGTGGGGGAACGCAACCTGAGTTGCCTATTAACCCAAGGGATAACATTAGCCTCGGCTTAGTCTGAGTCACAGCTCTTCTTCTTGGATTTGCTCCAACCGTTGTTCGAACATCAAGGGCCTCTGGTGGAGTATCTTCGACTGGAAGCGTGTTTGCACCGCTTGTTAGGTTGAGCATGTTCACAGCATGTCCCTCAGATTCGAGCTTGCTGTATGTCTGTGCAAACCCGAATTGAATGGCTTCATCAGCAATTGGTTGCTACTCTAATCCCCACAGAGACAACCCTGGAATTTGTCAGGACATTTGTGGAAACTCAAGTTGAATGGCTTCTTCAACAATTGGTTGCTGCTCTAGTCGCCACACGGGAACACCTCTACCAAGCATCAGTCCAGTCCCTTACTACCTGTCTAAGCTCGGGTGCAAGCCAATTCCTATCCGTGAAGTGAGTACTGTACCTGTAGATTACATTGCTCGGTGGCATCAAACAGTTTTCATGAGATGGTCAACATAGTCACTATATGCTCGTAATAAGTGCCGATCTCTATGAGTGTAGTCCGGAGTAGCACTCCACCATACGTAGTAGCTGCGCAAAATAAGGCAATTGCGCCATGGTTGGGGCCAACATATTTACAAGATAGTGAGCAATCTCAACCCGCTCAGCTGCACAGGCTTCCATATCTACCATATCCAAAACTGCTAAGTGGAATGTAGATGTTGCCCACTCAAAAGCCGAGACTTCCAGAGTTGGGTCAAAATTCTCATCCAAAAATAACCGTTGAAACTAGATAGTGTGCTCAGTGCTCACACCATTCCTGATAGGATTGTGCGAAGTCCTCGGAGGAGTGACTACTTCGAGAGCTCGTACCTATTCCCTAGAAGATTGTGCGTGTGCCGAGCTATCCTATTCCTTTGTACCGTGTCCACCCTGACCTTCTATACTATATACCCTACAACTTGTGCTTTCAGTGGGCAACCAATCTTCAATGTCGAAATGATGGGGAGGTGAAGTATGCATTCCCTTATTAAAATGCTGAAGGAGAGAAGTCAGCATGCTTACCCCTGTATGTCTAGGGGAATGTGCAAGGGAAGGCCATTCCGAGCAGGAAAGCGGCTTGAAAATGGCGACGATCGTGAGCCATTTTTCAACCGCTTTTCAGGCCGGAATGGTCGACCACGTGGAGGGCCATGGAGAGGCTACGACTGTCTTGGACTGTAGGATGGGTTGCAAATCTGACGACGCACGAAGAGCGCCTCATTTGGAGCATCACGTTGGGATTAAATCGAACGGCGCAGGTAGCTCGTCAATAGAGGCATCCGTAGCCGTCGGATGCAATTAGATACAATGGATCTGAATGCGAAGGAATGGTAGCCCTTGGATCTATGTTAGATCCAATGGCCCTAATCTAAACTTTAAAGTGGTAGGGCAAGTGGGCGGCGGCATTGCGGGGCATTAATGGAGATGGAATTCGACTGCCAAAAATGTTGTTGAGGCACGGAATTCAATGACCAAAAATGGGGGAGCCACTTTCCCATTCCAAAAAAGCCACAATCGGACGGCTCAGATTAAATCCGAGCCGACCTGGGCCCTTTACGTATCTAGAACTCCAGATCTAAAATTAGTGGTTATCTACTAGCTCCTACCTCGCCTGAGTGTTACATTCTCTGCCACACGTGCTAATATAGTTTGCTCCAATAGCCGAGCTTGGCCACCCGATCCTGCAGCATCTGTGGCGTCCTCGGTATCGTTCTTTCTTAGGCTGTTTACACACTTAACTCTGCCCAAGGTTGGGCGGCCGTTTGGACCAATAGAAAGCCACCATTTAAGGTTTAGGTGGACACCCTTTACACATACATTGCCCAAGCTTAGGCCTTTTAAACCAACATGGAGTCCATGTCATGCCCTAAGAAAGGCCTTCCTCGGGCAGGGCTGAATTCCCAGATGACACGATTTGGGTCCCCCAAATCCACACCCATCCGAGCCCTCATTTAGACAAAAAAGGCTTGTACTTGGGCAGAGTGTAAAAGGGGTGCCCATCCGTGGGCACCCATTTTTTTAAGATCTCACAATGGGTGAGACTGGTGTGTAACAGGGGGTGCCCATTCTAGCCCGTCCATGAATGTTTTTGGGTACCGACACTTTGGGGACCCTTTGGCAGTGTGTAAACAACCTTAGGGGTACAACTTGGTGCTTTGTGGGATGGTATAGATACTGAGGGTCTCTACTCGTTGGCAAAGTGCCTCGCTCTGTCTGTTGATATTGACATTGCTGAGAGTCTTTAGACTCTCTTCCTGATGTACCATGAGCTTGCGTTAGGAGGCTATGGTTCCCTAGGCAGTCTTGAGGGATCCCATGGCTTCATTGTACTGATAAAGTAGAAGTCCATGGTCCCGTGAGCTACTTATTAACAGACGAGCAAACTTGTCATGTCTCTTACTATCTGTCTTCTAAAAGCTCGACAGTCTCGTCATACCAAGCCTTCAGCTCCTCTCGCTCGAAGAGAGAAATCTATGGGGTGTCCAATTAGTGCGAGCCACCTCAAGCCATGTCTCTGTGAGCATGCCAATTCGCAGAGAGTACATTCCCAGGTGGTAAGGTCTTCAAACAAACAAAGGGTTCATGCGCTCACCTTTGAATGCTATGTCGAGGAGGAGGTAGCCATGCGACCTGTCGTCCTTCATGTGGAGATGGGATCCTTTTGCTTTTGTAATCCACGGGGATAGAGGTGCCCTCTGTTTTCTGTCAAGGCACAAACCAATGCTCTTGCTGAGTTTCTCATTCGGCCTTAATGGCAATTCTTGCCATGGCTTGCTCTCTGACTCTGCTGTTTCTGCCAAGTAGCCTCTGTCTCTAATGTGGGCTTCTCCTACTCGGTTTTTACATTAACTTGCCTTACCTCATCATCAGCTTTTTATGTTACTTTTCGCTCAATATCTTTATTGCCTTGGCCCTCTTTGGTTTGGGATTTCTCTTCTCTAGTCTCTGGCTCAGGGTTGAATCTCCATCCAAAGTGGGCTCGTTGTTCACTACCTCACTTTCCTTCTCACTACCAGCAGTGGACTCTCCACCCGCAGCCGTGTTGGTTGCAGTTGTCTGTCCTTGGCCTTCGTCCGTGGCTGCTCCATATCTTATCTAATTGGTGAGGCTCGGGTGTGAGAAGAAGATAGCGGTGGCATGGGATTGGATGAGGTGGTTTCCTGGGAAGTTGATGGAGTAGAGGGGAATCACTCAGAGAGGATGTCGAGGGAGGAAACTCTCTCATGTGTGAAAGGGGGAGACTAAGGAGACTCGAGAATAGATGTTACGCTCTAGTCGAGGTAGCATGACCTCGGAAGAATGAGTCGACATTTCCCTGGATCTATCTCTGTAATATATGTGTTTGCGCTTCATGTAAATGATCGGGAGACCGTGATCGAAGTAGAGGGCAAGAAAAGAGAGTGCTTTACAATAGAAGGCAAGAATTTCCTATCGAGGCAGAGGGCGCGTTTGTTGAACAATCTTTTTGGACAAAGGAGGAGCTGGGGTTTAGAGAGAGCTGTTGATCTCGTGCCTCCAGCCTCGCCTCTTCAAACCCGCTTGCTCCCTCAGGTCCACTTGCTGCTTTGCCCGACCCACTTGTGTTTGTTAATAGAAAATGTGGAGCTAGTCCTTCCAGACGAAGGTGTCTAGCCATCTTACAACTCCAAACTCTAATAGTGCCGGATCACTGGTTCTTCAAACAAACGTGTGAAGACCTCAAGCCAATCAATCTAGATCGTGTCTTCGAATGCAGACAGAGATTTTGCCACATGTGTTCATGGAATGTAGCCCAGTCTCTTCTTTAAGCCGATATACTTCATCCGGAAGCGACAGAATGGTTGCTTCTCGGCATCAACGGCCTTGTTGATCAAGTATCCATGGGACTAGTGGAAATTCTTTGGGAGAAATTGGTTGTCGCAATGTGCTGCATTTGCTACAGGAAGACCCTTCAAGGATTCAAGCGGCCTTGGGGCGAGTCAAAACACCTCTACGTAGAGCTATTTGTCCAAATGGACTCTCCTATCGTGAATGCTAATACTATGGGCGTCACTTCATATGCCTGTAGCAACTCCTCAACAACTTCCGCACTCCAAACATCGAACCATGGCAAGTTCAATGAACAGGGCATTTCTCTTCATCATTTCACCGTGGTAGGAGGTTGCACAATCGGATGAGGTCCTTGAAGCTATAGGAACAGCTTTTGTCGCTTGGCTTGTCTCTCCTCTCTCCCGAAAGCAGTTGAAGCCATGATTGGGGTAAAGATGGGGGTAATGCGAGAAGAATGATACAAACGGTTGCAATAACGAGTTAGGCAATTTGAGCTTGTGCTTACGAACAATGAAGCTTCATACTCCCTGTTTCTGCATGTAGCGACGGCTCGTTGAACAACGTGCGCTGCTAAATTTAGTGTCCCATGTGACACCTCAACCGAAACAACCTAGATATTAGTCTCATGATTAGCTTTATTTACTGTGAGTTTAAAGCACTTGTTGCCATGTGGCACCCATCTAGGTACCTGTGAGTAGGCTCACTGTAGCAATTCTATATGGATTAACTCAGTTTCCATTGAACAACTCGGGAATCACCTGTCCCTCTAAGTCAGCCAACTATGCTGTGCCATTTTCAAGAACTCCAATCAACTTGTATGGTCCATTCCGCTCAAATTTAAGATTAGTTTTCAATTGTCCTTCCTTTGCATTGTCCAATAATACCAACATCCATTTTCACACTAAGCTATGACGGAGGATGTATGGGCATGGAAGCAAAGAGTTTACTACTTTGTCAATTTTTGCAAGGCTTTTGACACCATTCCACAGGCTCGGCTATTCAGACGACTAATTGATCGAAGGCACAGTAAGGACATAGCTTGGACCGCCCAAGCACTATATGAGCAAATACCATGTAGTTGACTAGGTGTACAAAGGAGATCATGAACACAATTGGAATTTAAAAAGTTTGTTCTTTATTATCGAGCTTGTTTGGCCTATACATTGACACTAGGCGGCACCAGGCAGCGCAGGCTCATCCTTAGTCGGTTCTCTGACTCTAGTTTTACTATATGCAATTGACATGATTCTATGTTCTTCATCAGTTGAGGGTATCCAGCGACATTTGGATGCACTCTACACTTTATGTAACACACATGATCTGCATGTCAACCTTGATAAAACCAAGGGTTGGGAAGGAGAAGGCAGGGCAGTAGGCAAGAAGGAGGAGACAGCCAAACAAGAGAGGTAGCCAGGCGGTGGGGATGCATGCGGGGAGGGCATCCGAGTAGAGCAGGGTGAGGAGACAGCCAAGCAGGGACGAGGAGGGCGACGAGGCAGCCAAGCAAGAGGGAGGAGACAGCCAGGCAAGAGGCAAGCAAGTGGGGGAGGTAGCCACGCAAAGGAGGGCGACAAGAGGACAAATCTATCACGTTCCCCGTCCACAAGTGATCACAGAAAAAGATGGACCTGCATTAGGATGCCATCATGCTGTCATGAGTGGTTATTCTGTCTATCAGATCTTGCCATCGAGCAAACTTTTTCCATGCTGCAATAAATGCTCATAAAGCCCTCTCTTGAGGTTTTCCCCTGTACTATTAGAATTCATAATAAAGTGTTGTGGCAACAACCAGCTTAGACTCAAGAGCTTGCTCTATTGGCAGATATCTAGGTTTATGTTTCCTCTCTTTCATGCCAGATTTAAAATTGGAGATTTCTTGCAAGCGGAAAGTCAATGCATGTATCCTAAAGACTTGTGCTGTTTGCCAAGGGAAGAGCACATTCCCTGGAATTACAAAATTTCGACAGAGAGCCAAAGCATATACCACCTTCTCAGTGAGACTTCATGTCACAAAAAGAGTCCATGTGTTGACACGTGAACTAAGTAAATCCCCACCAAATAGTTCCTGAAAATGAAAGACTCTTTTGCTAAAAAGCAAAAGAGGATCTATGTGAGCCCCCATAGAAGAAAAGTGTGATGCAAAGCACATGAGCAAGAAGAGATGTTTACCTAGAGTAGGAGCTGCTATGATGAAGCCTACAAAAGAGTCCGACTGTGAGAGAGAGAGAGAGAGAAAGAAAGAAAATAATTAAAGGACTTCGAAAGACCAAATGGTAGATGAGATTGAAAGAAGCCTGATACAGTGAGCTGAAATGGTGGAGCCTCTAACTAGGCATCATCACCCATGATGAATACAGCATAATCATATCAGATCAGATCTAATACAGGAGAGAGAGAGAGAGAGAGAGAGAGAGAGAGAGAGAGAACACCAAAGTCATTAAAGAATCGAAGAGTCTCATGCATAAGATGGCAGAGCAGCTGGTGTTAATCGTGTTCGAATCTTACAACCAAGAATATAATACAGTGTGCTGATCCTTTATATCACAAAGCAGTCGACGATAGTATGACGAGATATAACCTTGAGGATGGGCTCGCTTCTTACATAAAACATCAGGGACCATGCAAGTCCACTTCTCATCAAATTTCAACCAAAAGTTCAAGGCAACCCCTGTCCCATACAAGACTTCTCATAAATCATGATTCTTTGCAGCCCAGACAATGTATTAATAGATAACAACTATTGAGTATCTCTTTGCTCAAGGAGGAAAAAAATATGCACAATTTAAAGCAAGAATGACAAATAATGGGGAATTAAATGCATCGACCAATTATTGTAAAAAATGTTGCTATGAAAGCTTGCCACAGGCATGATTTTATTTTCTTTTAATGGAGGATGAAAATACAAAAATCCAATTGATTTTACCTATATATGGAGTCTGAAGGAAACCAGAGACCTTTCCATGTTCTATTCCAAGGTATTTCCTGCAAGGATTACATGGTGAGACTTTGAGGTATTGAAACAAAAAAAAAGGTGTTTGTTTGGGGATGGGAGGGGGGAATATGAATCAGCATGTATCGCTAAAGCTTAAAGCCAATCATTTGCATTGAAGTAGAAAATGAAAACTTGCCTATATAAACTAGCTCACTCTGAGCATATGACCCAATTTTTCACCAATATCCTGCTTAGCCATCAAGGAAACAGGTGGATCTCCGATATAGATGTCAAAAAATGCTCCTGTTCGAAAACACCAAGGAAATAAGTAACTCCTGATACCCTTCATGGCAAGGAGGGTAAACAAAACCCATTCATAAATGTGAACAGAACATCAAGTTCCCTCTCTTTAAGTTGGCAAGATTACATCTGATACCCTCAAGTATAAGCTAGCAGTCAGCCCTGAGATTAAAATACTTGATCAAAGGAAGTACCAAAAAAGGAACCAGCTGCCTTGCAATACTTACTGCAGAGATTGTGGCTGTAAATAGTTCCAATCAATCTGCCATCAACTGGTAGGATACAAGAATACCATTAAGTCAGTCCTTGGCACAAACATATTTTTCTATCAATTCCCAAAAAATCTCTGTAATGTAGGAACGTACTTTCAGTTCGTAGCTGACCACCAGGCAGCCACTGGAAGTCAATGATGGAACCCTGCATAAGAAATCACATCTCGTTTACAATTTGTCACGTCATAATGTTTGTTCAGGATCACACACCTTATTTTATGAAAAATCAGGTTTCAAAGTTACTCGTACAATTAAATGTGCTACTAGGGAAAACTACGGTGCACTATGATCAATTGGAACCCATGGCCCGAAAATCAGGAGGAAGAACGAGTACAATCTGATACACCCTCCCCAAGTACATGAGAGAGGCTGATTATACCCGGGATAATGATAAATTTTCTGAAAAGTAAGAGTTGAAAATTTGTAGGCCTTCATCATCTTCCGTGCCATTTATCTGCACAATTGTGCACGTAAAGAGAGGCCGTGGAATTGTCAACCTTACAAAAAAAGTTGACGGGCGAATTATTGAAGTCAAAAATCATCACAAATGGTGCTGAACAAAATACAATACCTTTTTCAGGCGATTTTTCAAAGAAGAATCAAAGGCACTGCATTCATCAAGGTGCAAAAACTTGCATTAATAAATATCAAGTTCAAACATGCTAGCACACATGGTAAACATCTATATGTGTTTTAGTGCAAACTTTTGTTAAAAATAACGACAATAAAGGGAAATCATGAACCCAGCTTATTGGACATTTGGGTGGGTTTATTTAGGTTAGCCATTGTTGAATGAGGATGCAAACATCTTAGAGGCGTTTTAGTTCATGTGTCTCACTTTGAAGATGCTTTGTTTCTTTTGAGCACCTCAGACATAAAGCCTTATGTCCTTTATCTTGCATGGTACTATAGCTTCTCATAGTTAAGATTTCATTTCCAGTCTCGCCCAGTCCAGCCCTGACTAGAGCTGCTTTGGATCTCAACTCTTTCTTTTCTGTGGCTTACTCTTTAATGGTATCAGAGCAATGACATGGCATGCGTCTCTTCTTTCATTTCATGGAGCCCAGCTTGCTACAGCTCACCACAAGAGAGATGCGCTGCTGTATACTACATTGATGTTGGATATTGAGTACTGTGAACACCCCTTGGGGCACACACTCAACACACATTACAATTCTGAATATGATTGAGAACTTATATATCACATCAGGAGGTGACTCAGAACTCGTCACATAAATTGTGTTCATCTCAAGAAGAGAGTTTTTTTCCGCTTAGGGTCAGGGCTTTATGTTAGATGTATATAACCTCATTTTGGAGTCATACATCACAACATTTTGACTTTCATAATAGCACTTCACCTTTATTGTGCTCTCCACGACTGTTTTGTTCTACTCCATTCTCTATGTTCCTCTATTCCCAAACCTTAGAAGTTGGAATCAGAGCCATGCTCCTCTATGAGCTCAAGCCAATCCTGCTTCAGGAGAAAGTGCTCCAGAAAAAGATCTTCCTTTCAAGAGAAAGCTTGATAGCTGAAGATGGAAGCCAGCCCAATGTGCAGAAAAAGCTTGACAGGTGAAGATGGGAACCAGCCCAATGCACAATAGAGTAAAGGTGGGAGTGGCCATTGAGAGCCGCCCACCTACTCAATCGTCCGAGTCATTCAAGAGTTTGTCAATCAGCTTGCTGTTTCTACTACTACAGGCACTGTCATCGGTTTTGCTTGGTCTGCTTGGACCTCCCATGTGTTCTATTTAGTGCACCCTGCCACAGTTTTGTGTGCTGCTACAGAGACCAGATCTTCTCCATAGGCATCTTTGGTTACAAATTCCAGCCATTCGAATGCAAATAAGGATGATGCTTCTGCCAACTTTGAGGCTAAAGGATGAGATTTTCTTGTGTGCAGTTATGATGACAGACAAGAAGTTGCATCACTCAATGTGGCTGAAACTTCAGTGTTGTTTTGGTGGTGCATCTAGACCTAAAGGGAGTAATGTGTGCTCTGGTTGCCAAGAGGGTGTCCTGTTCCAACAATTATCCCATCAAAGGAGTTTGTAAAAAATAATGCTGCCAACACTCGATGGAGCTGATTTGTGTCTTCTAGATGCACTTTATGTGCCAGGGTTAAGGATAATCTTTCAGTTTCCTTTTTGGAAAAAAGAGGTTATGATGTATACCTTTGTAAGACTAGAACATATCCAATCATACAAATTTAGATTTTTTGTTGTTCTAAAGAGGTTATGATGTCATCTTTGAAGACAACAAGTGCCTAGTTAGAGACCCTGAAAAGGGTTATCACATGGTCAATACTGGCACTTTGTACCAGCGGTTATACCAAACTGGACAAATTTGATAGCAACAAGCATGATGCTTGTTTGGCAAATATCTCGACTCCCATCATGAAAGAGGCAGAGTTATGGCATGCTAGATTTGGGCATGTAAACTACACAAGTTTACAGCATTGCAGAGACAAACTTGATTCTGAGTATGCCTTTTGCTAGTAGCACCTCCTAGACATGTATGTGAGTGACAGAGCTGACAGGAAATTGCAGCTCATTCACAGTGATGTGGATTGTCTCATGAGGATTCCATTACTTTCGAAGCTCTTTATTTTGTGCCCTTCATTGACGATTACTCCAGATTTTCTTGGGCGTATCCTTTAAAAGTAAAATCTAAGGTGTTATGTGTTTCAGCTTTTGGTTGGAAGGGTTTCAACCCGATCTGGTGCATCCACATGTTACTGTTCACGCTGATTTTCCATTGGCTGTTCTGAACTACTGTCCAGTCAATGGCAGTAACTCATCAAGCACATCATGTGGACCTATCGGCAGCTGTTTTTCAAACTCAGTCATGGACTGATCAGAAAACACCACATCTCTACTGGCAAAAATCATGTGTCAAAGGATTGTAAAGGCGGTAACCTTTAGTCTCATTGCTATAGCCAACAAAAATGCACTTGACAGCTTTATTATTGTGATTTGCCTCTCATTTGATGAGCACATGTGCAGAGGCTAAGCATCCGTACACCAGTCACCCACTCCTATCATTGCTGGCAATCCAAGTGCTATTGCAATAGCGGAATCCTATGTTTCTAATTGTTGACGCAACCATTCATCCGGGTTTGGAAATGAAATATATATAAGAAGAGCTGCCCCAAGTTATCCCTCTGGGTTACCTTCCTGGCTCGCTTTTTAGAAGAAAATATACAGAAAAGAGCTGCCCAACACCTCCCTCCATTTGTCTATTGAGTCGCCTGTGGTCATTCTATTCATCCCCACAACCCATATACTGTCTGCATACTGGTTTGTCAGCTCACAGTCCTCATTAATAACTGCAGGTTATCCATGCATGGCATGCTCCATATAGCACCGTACGAGATCTTGTAACCACACTCATCGCCTCGTGATCTGTCCGTGACCTGCTCCATCGTCGTTGATCCATTGTGAACCTCTGCCTCTGGAGGTGTGTGACTCTGTGTCGTGTCCGTGTCATACAAGGTATGCGATATATCTGTCTATAATTGGGGCTCACTGTCTCTTGGACAGTTGGTCATTGCCCAGACCAGCGATGCACCACACTATTTGTGTGTGAGGTTACTCGATTAGAACTCATGAGGCTTACGGTGGGATATGGTATCAGACACCAGGAGATCACAGACTTCTTCACAGGATAAGCAGCCGAGAGATGTCATGACTATGACACTAAATTGCAGACGCGCTAGGTTCTCATTGCCACATCTCAACGTTACAGGCAGCTTCACGATGCCCATGTGTACACCGTAACGAGAGGAGTCGAGGACACCCAGCAGTAGATATGTTTCAGAGACACCAAGACTCTTTCTGGAACCCAGTCAAGTCCAGACGAAGCTCAAACTATCCATGACAGAACATGATACATGACACATCCTAGGAAATGACAGGAATTACAGACACATGGAGTTCCAATTGTTTCTAGGTTCATCAGTAACCAGTTATACCAGAACACATACTAGGACATGACAGGAATACAAGACACGTACTTGGATACGACAGAAATTACTCCAAACACATGGAGTACTGATTGTTTCTAGGTTCATCAGTAAATAATTATCCCTTTAAGGTGTGATAAGAGGTGTAATGACTCGCCTAGTTGCCCCCATGGGAGTAGCCTCATGTTGATTTCAAATTTTAGGTCTAACAGGGCTTTTTAGCTCTCTGCAAACATTAATAGACTCTCTCTCTCTCTCTCTCTCTCTCTCTCTCTCTCTCTTTTCCTCTTGTAATTTTGGTGTTTGTGTTCTCTTTGCAATTGAAGCCCTTGACCTTTGGATACCACTCACACAAACTTTCACACCTAATGGCATAGAATAGAAAACATCCTCTCCCCACATGAGTGTCTATACGTGGCCAAGTAGGCATTTTCCTTCACATGGGAGCTACAGCCTCAATAGCTCATGGTACACCTTGGGATAGAGATGTCACGTGTAGCTCGCAATATAAAGAAGTTGTTACCTACTACCTGCAACCTTCTTGATGACAGTGTTACTGCCTTTTTTAGATTTAAATCTGATTGCTTTTTGTAAGTTTGAGGGTTTTCAAACTTGTCTTAGGGACACTTTGCAGGTCACCACTAGTGGCTAGACATCCTGAAAGATTGATGTGTCTGCCCATTCTACCCATACAAAGCCATGATAAAACTAAGGAAGTTTATTGCTCGTACAAGGTTTTCTTTTCCTAGGGATTGTGCTCTCTCCTCATGGCAAAATTTTTAAGAATGCACTTCTGTAAATCGAATTCTCCCAGTCCATTGGTGTAGGCTCACGGAAGCAAAAGGATGCACAAGAGTGGAGCAAGAAGTGGAAGCCATCACATCAACTAGTGTAATGAAAATGAAAGTACAAAGTACTATAAAAGAGAACCCTAGGACCTAGTGTCCTAGTGGTACCACTAGTACTAGGTGTCATGAGACACTAAAAGTACTAGGTGACCTAAGTGCCAATAACTAAAGCTACATGGCACATACCAGGGCCCAGAGGGCATCAATACGACCGGGAGAAGATGGCCTACAAACCCCCCTCCATGGTATGGGCTGAAGTATTCTGGAAACGTCTCAGAATACCTGGTATTTTCTGGTCATGGTGACACATGTTCATCCAAAAGGATATAGCCACCTATGAATGTACAAGGTATGCCAGAGCATGTAACAATGGGAACCAAGTGTAAAGCCTATCGAAAGACTTCAAACTTGGGACGAGAAAGTGCCTTTGTAAACATATCTGCTATGTTGTCCTCTATGGGAAGGTAGGACAACTCTATGTCTCCTGCTGACAACCGCTCTCGAACATAATGATAGTGAACTTCAATGTGCTTGGTACGCGCATGAAACACTGGATTACGCGCAATGGCCAAAGCACTCTGGCTGTCAATGTAGACCATAGTGGAGGATGTCTGACGAATACCAAGATTTGTAAAGTAACTATCAAAGCCAGACACACTCTACTGTAGCGGTGAAGGCTGCCCTATACTCAGCCTCACAGTTGGATGTGGCAACTGTTGGTTGCTTCTTGCTGAGCCAAGAGATACATGAACTGCCAAGCAAAAAATAGTTGCCAGTATGTGACACTCTGATGTCGGAACAACATGCCCAGTCACTATCCGTGTAAGCATGCATGGTAAGTGAACCCTGATCACCATAGAAGAGGGCTAAATCCTGAGTGCCTCTAAGATATCTGAAGACTCTCTTCACTGCTTGCCAATGTTGTGAGCTTGGCATGTGCATGAACCTACTGAGCTGGGATATTGCATACTGTAAGTCAAGTCTGGTGTGGCATAAGTAAATGAGACATCCAACAGCTTGCTGGTAAAGAGTGATATCACATGGTGGGCTCCCATCATGAGCTGAAAATTTGAAGCCAGGGTCCACTAGAGTAGAGATTGGCTTGCAATCCTCAAACTGAAAACGATCAAGGAGCTGTCCAATATACTTGGACTGTGGCATCATGATACCCCCCTCAACATGAGCAAACTAAATGCCCAAATAATATTCTTTAACATTCGCAACAATTATGGCCAACCCCAATAACAATCAAGGAAGTCGACCCCTGGGCAAATTTCATGCCCTGGCTTTCAACAATAGTTGCATCTTTTCTTCTTTGACTTATTTGCTGTATTTTGAGCTGCATTGGAGGAATTGCCACTGTTAGGCGCATGTTTAGGCTTGCCCATAGGCTTGGAAGCCTTGCCTTTTCCTGTCTGCTGTGAAGCAAATGCATGTTAGCACGACTTTGCTCTTCCTGCAAAAGCAAAGTGACTAAATGATCAAAAAAGTAGTGGTCTAGATTACGCATGGCCACTAGTCAAAGGGTTGTAGCAAACCCTTGATATGTATCTGGCAGCCCATTCAATGTGGTACTGACAAGCTGAGAATTTGGCACCACCTCATCAATATTGGCAAGTTGTTCCATGACGTCCTTGATCTTTGTCAAGTATGCATCCATAGAGTCACCTTCATTCATGCTGACTTGCCCTCTTAAATATGCAACATGTGCCTCATTGCGAATCTAATAAAGAGAAGCCAATTTGTCCCAAGCATCCTTTGCTGTCCTGCATGACCGGATGTGGGGAATAATGATTCTCTTGCATGATAAAGCAATACAAGAATGTGCATTTGCATCTCTTGTTGGGGTAAAGGCACTATGGCCACCCAAGTACAGTTAGTACACTTAAGTATAGTTAGTACTTTTATTTGTTAAGTACACTAAGTGCACCGTACTTAGTGTTGTAACCTTATCCTTTCATATAAAAGGTTGACTGTGTGCTAGGGGAGGTACACACATATGTTTTATCCCCACACTCTTGTGTTTATCCTGCTTGTGTGTCGGTGTGCTCCTTCTCTCCCTTATCACAACTCGTATCAGAGCTTGGAACAGCACACTCTCCCTATCCTCGCCTATTCTGCAGCTGCCTAGTTTTGTCTTTCTTGTGGGTGCCCAAACGTGGGTCTTAGCAGCAACCAACAGCACTGCCATCACCAGGCAGCGGCGCCAGCAGCCAGCAGCCGTCAGCAGCGCCAGCAACTGCTAGCGCTGCCAGCGCTATCAGCCGTCGAGGCTATCCGTCGCCAGCAGCCAAGGCCACCGGCGACGCCAGCAACCAAGGCCACCAGCGACGCCAGCGGCCAAGGCCTACCAACGACGCCAGCAACCAAGGCCATCGGCGACGCCAGTAGCCAAGCCAGAAGCGGCGCCACCAGCGTCGCCAGCCAGGCGGCGCCAGCAACTCCGCCACAAGTGCTTGTACTCGCCATCGCCATCGCCGGATAGCTCGGAGACGATCACGATGCGCAACACATCGTAGAGCAGCCCGCTTCATCCGCTTCTATTTTCTTTTGGTTTCTTCAGCCTTCAGTTCTTTTTCGTCCCAACGCAATTTCTGAGCTCATCGTGAGCATTGTTGGTCAAATGCACTCTCAGTACGTAGATCTACTGTTTATGCCTACTGTGTGAGAGAAAATCTCTACATTGAACTGCAGAATCAAGGGGCTTTTGTAGCCACAGCCAAGCATTGGCTTATACACGCACTTGTTTGCGTATATCCTCCTGATTGGAGTTGATTTGTGCAAGGATTTGATGCATTTTATGACTTACGGGACAGTGGCAGATGCATATGATACAGTGTGGACCACATTGTTACATTGAGCATTGAATGTGCAATTAAAATTGGGGCTTTTGACATTGTTATGCATATCAGTGTTGGGGGAAACACCTAGATGCTTTATCTGATCAGTGGAGCTTTGGGAAAGCGGTGTATGCACTAAAATCTTCAAAAATTGGCTTCCAATCAAGGGGCTTTTGCCTCATTCAAGTTCTAAACTGTGTAACACAGTTATAGAGGCAAGAGAAAGTCTAATTCTGACAGTTTTGGACAGTTATACAGTCAATTTCTGTTGCTGTACTAGAAAGTACAGTCAGGTACTGTCCGGAGTCAACTTTTGGACTGTAAACAGTCACTTTACTGAAGTTTAAAGTGCATAAAATAGTGCTGTTTTCACTGTTACAGCAGGGACATACATTGTGTCAAATAAAGGTACTGCTGTACTGTACTACAGAGCATCAATTAATGCATTAAGTATTGCTGTTCTGGATCTGCAGCAGGCAGGAAACAGACAGTATTTACTGTTAAGTGGGAGAAAGTTGCAGGTCCTGTGTTCCATTGCAGGAATTAACTTTTGAGCACAACTACAAGTGCATTTGTGCACTTAGTTTGCAAGGAGTCAGGCACCCAAGTGTGGGTTATATTTCTTGCTGATTGTAATGGCTTCATCCTCGGAATCTTCTCTTCTCAATATTAAAAAGTTTCAGGGTGCTGCTAACTACCCAATGTGGAAAAAGATGGTCCTGAATGTGCTAATTCTCAGGCAGTTTCATGCTCCTATTATACACAAAGGTGTGAAGCCCACTGGCACAACTGATGATGCTTGGGCACTAGCTGATCTGTCAGCAAAGTCCATAATTGAATTGTCACTCCATGAGAGTGTTGTTTGGAATGTGGATGGTGAAAAAACAGCCTGGGGTGTGTGGAAAAAGCTACAGGACACATATGAGCAGCAAAGTGTAGCCACAAAGATATATTGGTTGCGCAAGTTCTTCAATCTGAAGATGAAGGAAGGGACCTCCATGGATGCACATCTCAATGAGTTTAATTCATATGTCACTCAACTTGCAAATCAAAAATATGTGGTGGATGAGGAAACCAAGGGTATGGCACTCTTGATCTCTCTTCCTGAAAGTTGGGATACATTCACCACAGCTGTAACAAATGCAAACACTTTCATAAGTTTTTCAGATATCACAGGGCTGATTTTGCAAGAAGAGCAGAAGCTGAAAGCTCAAGATGCAGTAAAGCCTAACAATGCCTTAAATGCAAGGGGGAGAAGTCAGCAAAGAGGCAAATCTCAGGAAAGGGGAAAAGGGAGGAGCAAGTCCCGCTCCAACAAAGATGTTGAGTGCTACTACTGTGGCAAAAAGGGACATACCAAAAAGCAGTGCTTTAAACTGAAAAATGATAAGAGAGACAAAGCCAAAAACACTGATGCGTCAGATGCAAAAGCAATTGTACCAGTAAGCAATGGCAAGAGCAGTGTGAAGATTGAAGAGCTTCATTCTACACACGGTTATGACATGTAATCCCAATTCCTGTATTGATCTCTGGGGTGTTTCCGCTAGGGCTTTAGAAGGTAGTGTAAATGCACAAAGTTTAGGTAGTTTTAGGTCCATGATTTCGTGCATGTGCATTCATGTTGTGTCTTTCTAGTGTTCTATTTATTTTGACAAGGATGAGATATCAAGCATGAAGTTGCGTCCTAGTTGCTTTGACATTCAACATGGTGTAAGCTAACACACACACACATACACACACATAGCACGCACGTGCGCACACACACATAGAGACATATAGATATAATATATAGATATAGATATTTATCTACACACACACACACACACACTAACACTACATATATATACCTCTATGTATGTATATAGATGCTCATTCTGTCCATGCAGGAGATTTTGCAGACATGCACTCTTGGATCATTGACTCAGGTGCCTCATTCCATGTTACACCTTACAAAGAATTGTTTGTAAGGTATGCAGCAGGCAGTAATGGAGTCGTTTTTCTAGGGGATAATCGTGCATGCAGTATTGTCGGTGTTGGAGATGTCAGGCTTGTATTTGCTGATGGTACTCAGCTTATGCTTCACAATGTCAGGCATGTACCCGAAGTCAAGAAAAATCTGATTTCTACCGGCATGTTGGATGACGAAGGTTTTGTGACCAGCTTTGGTCATGGTTTCTGGAAGGTCACCAAAGGTGCCCTGGTTGTTGCCAGAGGCTCTAAGGTTGACACAATGTATACTCTTCATGCTAAAGTATGTAATCATGCTGATATTCATGCCACCGAGCTGCCGAATATTTCTATGTGGCATAGCCGGATGGGTCATATGAGCATAAGTGGAATGGAGCAATTGGCTCGCCTTGGCTACTTCTTAAATTTTCTGATTTAAAGTTTTGTGAGCCCTGCATATATGGTAGACAGTTACAGTGTCCTCATAAAAGGAGATTAGGACATAAAGATGCTCAACTTGAGCTTGTGCATACAGACGTGTGTGAGATGCCTAGTCCTTCACTTGGAGGTGCACGGTACTTTGTCACATTTATAGATGATTCCACAAGGAAGGTGTGGGTGTATCCTCTTCGATTGAAGAGTGATGTCTTTCCAGTGTTCCATAAATGGCTTGCTATGGTTGAGAACCAAACAGGCAGAACACTGAAGGCTTTGCGGTCAGATAACGGTGGGGAGTATATGTCTAATGCATTCAATGCATTTTGTGATGCTAGAGGTATTAAAAGAGAACTCACTGCTCCTTACAGTCCAGCGCAAAATGGCACTGCAGAGCGTATGAATAGAACCATACAGGAAAAGTCTCGCTCTATGATGTCACATGCTGCTTTACCTCATGGATTTTGGGCTGAAGCTGTAAAAACAGCAGTACACCTCATCAATAGGTCACCAAATAAAAGACTGGATGGCAGAGTGCCAGAGGAGCTTTGGACAGGAAAACCTCCTTCCTATAAGCACTTGAGGGTCTTTGGCTGCACTGCATACGTGCATATACGCAGAGAAGATCGCAGCAAGCTTGATCCTAAGTCTCTTAAATGCATTTTTCTTGGATATGGTGACAGTGGTGAGATGGGTTACCGCCTATGGGATCCTGTGAATAAGAAGCTAATACGCAGCAATGATGTCTTATTTAAGGCAGCAGATAAGCCTTCTGATGCTTCAGAGGTTGACATTGATGACTCGGGACATCCTGTACAATTCAGGCAGGCTGCGAATCAGCCACAACAGCAGCGTAATCAGCCAATGCATGATGCTGCAGCAGGTCCAAATGGACAGCCCGCAGTGGCGGAAGATGTACTACGGGACATGCCACCTTTGGAAGACCTCCCAGGCATAATTCTGCAGCCTGATCTACTGGAACAGCCACCTGTTTTAGGTGAGCAGCAAGTTGGACAGCAAGACCAATGGGTCCGAAGGTCCACTCGACAAATGAAACCGCCAGACAGATTTGTTCCAGGAGCAGATTTTATTATGCTTACAGACTGTGGAGAACCTTCCTGTTACAAGGAAGCCGTGCAAATGCATGATAAAAGGCTATGGGAACTAGCCATGAAGTCTGAAATGGACAGTCTCCATAAAAATGGTACTTGGGAATTGGTGCAGTTGCCTAAGGGCATGAAATTACTGCCATGCAAGTGGGTGTATAGATTGAAAGTCACACTTGGAGCTAAGCCAAGGTATAAAACCAGGTTGGTTGCCAAGGGCTTTAAGCAGGAGTATGGTGTCGATTTTGATGAGATCTTTTCTCCAGTGGTTAAGATGACCACACTCAGGATTGTACTTGCTTTGGTTGCATGTGAGATTTGGAATTATGCCAAATGGATGTGAAGACAGCCTTTCTTCACGGTGATCTTCATGAGGAGATCTACATGCAGCAGCCAGAAGGATTTGCAGTCAAGGGCAAGGAGTCACTTGTATGCAAGCTTAAAAAGAGCCTTTACGGGCTGAAACAGGCACCAAGGGAATGATATAAGAAATTTGATACCTTCATGAAGTCCCAAGGTTTCAGGAGAAGTGATGACGATCACTGCTTATATACCAAAAGGGCTGCAAATGGCAGCTTAATCATTCTCATTTTATATGTGGATGACATGCTTATTGCTGGTAAAGCTCGTAAGGAGCTTGATGACCTTAAGAAAAGATTGCATGAGGCCTTTGATATGAAGGACCTTGGTGATGCAAATCACATACTGGGAATGCAGATACGGAGAGACAAGGGACAGCGTTTGTTGTATTTGTCTCAAACCGAATATATTGGCAAAGTATTGCACAGGTTTCATATGGAGGGGGGGAAGACCCTTAGTTCTCCATTGCCTCCATATGTGAAACTCAGTGCAATGGACAGCCCACACTCAGATGCTGATAGGGCTGAAATGGCCAAGATTCCATATGCTTCAGCTTGTGGCAGTCTCATGTATGCCATGGTTGCTACCAGACCTGATATTGCGTTTGCACTGGGAGTGGTTAGCAGGTATATGGCAAATCCAGGCAAGAAGCATTGGAATGCAGTGAAAGGTATCATGATATACCTGAAGGGCACACAGGAGTTGTGCATATGCTTTGGCAAGCGAGATGCAAAGGTGCATGGTTATGTGGATTTTGATTTTGCTGGTCATCCAGATAACCGGAAGTCTACTACCGGTTATGTTTATACATTCACTGGAGGTGCAGTGTCATGGATGTCAAGGATGCAGCAGTGCATAGCCTTGTCTACCACGGAAGCTGAATATATTGCAGCCACAGAGGCATGCAAGGAGGCCTTATGGTTATCTCGGCTAGTGGGAGACTTGGGCATTACAGGTGATATTCCATTGTTGCATTGTGACAGTCAGAGTGCTATTCAGTTGGCACACAATCCTGTCTTTCATGCAAAGACAAAGCACATTGATGTGAAGTATCACCTCATCAGGGAGGTAATAGATGATAAGCTGATTCAGCTTGTCAAGATTCACACAGATGATAACCCAGCAGATCTGTTGACAAAAGGCTTGCCTGCAGAGGGGTTTGCACATTGCCGACAGTTGATGGGTATAGGTTGAGCCTCACTTATTTTTACTTGAGGGCATATTGCCTTTAAGTGGGAGGTTGTTGGGGTAAAGGCACTATGGCCACCCAAGTACAGTTAGTATACTTAAGTACAGTTAGTACTTTTATTTGTTGAGTACACTAAGTACACCGTACTTAGTGTTGTAACCTTATCCTTTCATATAAAAGGTTGACTGTGTGCTAGGGGAGGTACACACATATGTTTTATCCCCACACTCTTGTGTTTATCATGCTTGTGTGTCGGTGTGCTCCTTCTCTCCCTTATCACATCTCTTGCATCCCATCTTGTTTGTTCCTGAGTTGGAGGAGCAACAACAGGGGTGCTAGAGGATAAAGCATCAGGAGGAGTACCCTCTATAGAGGGACCAGCAGTAGAGGCAACCACTGTAGCATTGGCTGGCCTCAGATCAACCCCAGAAAAAATGCCTTGCAACAAGAATATGTTTCATGAGATAAGACCACATCGGATAGTTGGTGCCATCCAACTTATTATCTAAGAATGCCAAATAAATCATGATTGTTGCCATCCATTGCAAATGGGACGAGTCAAAAAGCACTGACAAAGTGACCCAAAAGATGGCCTCAAGGATTGCAACTGCAAAAAATAGGACTTGCTGTCCAAATCTGAAAAAACCCCAAAATAAGCTGTAATTTACAAATGTGATCAAATGGCCTGCAATTTCTTGCCAAATTCACTGCAAATCTGAAAGTATTGTGCAATCTGCCTACAATAGATCCAAAAGCCCCAATTTGTAGAGCAAAACTGAGCCAAAAATGGGGCAAATTTAAGAAAGCCCCAAATTGTCTGCAATCTACCTACAAAATCGTAGCCCGAATGCAAAAGCCCCAGCAGATCTGCTGCGATGTCTACTCCGAATGGTATGGAATGTACGAAATGTACAGCTGGAAAGGAACTGTACGGGTGCCGAAGTACGAAAATCCGTACAGCTGTACGGATAGTATGAAAATATGTACAATTGTACGGGCATGTTCTGTCACACTGTACGGATGGCCGTACAGAATCGTACGGACAGAGAGAAAATCCTTGACAGTTGATGCGCCGTATGGAATCGTACGGACAGCAGGTCGGGGAGTCGCGTAGGAGCTGTGCGGGAGCTAGAGCTAGAAGCAGGAAGCTAGGAGTAGGGAGCAGGTCCGAGAAGGAAGTGCTCTGATACCACTGTAGGCTCACGGAAGCAAAAGGATGCACAAGAGTGGAGCAAGAAGTGGAAGTCGTCACATCAACTAGTGTAATGAAAATGAAAGTACAAAGTAATATAAAAGAGAACCCTAGGACCTAGTGTCCTAGTGGTACCACTAGTACTAGGTGTCATAAGACACTAAAAGTACTAGGTGACCTAAGTGCCAATAACTAAAGCTACATGGCACATACCAGGGCCCAGAGGGCATCAATACAACCGGGAGAAGATGGCCTACAATTGGCATATTTTCCAGCATTTTGACTTCTCAGAACAGACTTCTCAGTACTATGAAAGAGAACCCTAGGACCTAGTGTCCGTGTCTTACCACTAGTACTAGGTGTCATAAGACACTAAAAGTACTAGGTGACCTTAGTGCCAATAACTAAAGCTACATGGCACATACGAGGGCCCAGAGGGCATCAATACGACCGGGAGAAGATGGCCTACAATTGGCATATTTTCCAGCATTTTGACTTCTCAGAACAGACTTTGCAGCACTGCAAGGCCATATTGCATATTTGCAGCAGTTCTTCATGAACTAGGACATTTCAAAGATGTATCTATCCTTCTTTCGTGAGTAGGTCCATCTTGCATGTTTGCAGCAGTTCTTGATGGAACATTCAAAAGATGTATCTACCCTTCTTTCGTGAGCTAGCAAGCTTCTGAAATGTCCAAAAAGTTGTTGTCCACTTCATCAGAGCGAAGAATGTTCTCATTGCAAGGTGAAATCTGCCTCCAATATACATTATATTGCTATGTTATCGAGCCTAGATTAACATGTTATTTGCACTTTGGTCAAGCCTGACTATTGATTTTCCTTGCCACTCATTATCGAACTGTCCTAGAGATGGTTTAAAGGAATCTTAGATATGTTGTTGGGGCACAATCACTTTCAGCCACTTTTTGTCAAGTTAACATGGGCAAAGATCATGGCAATAAAAGGTTTCATGGTCCTCTTCCTTGGAGGCGCACAAAATGTGCAAAACTTCCTTTTGTATGAGTAACATTTGTCATTGCTCTATTTACCACAAACTAAATAGTAACTATCTTCCACCTTTGGTTGCAGCATAATTGAAGCCCATAAAGAGAGCTAGCGTGTGGAAGGTATGTCGAAATTTTGAGCATGTCAATACATGACATTCCTAACTCTTGGTAGAAGCAAGTATTGCTCCACATAAAAGTTTCTTATTTGACTAATTGACATTAACAAGTTTAAATATGATTTCATGTCAATTACGTAACATAAACCGGTCCCATGATATTATTATTTCTAATGTATACACAAAAGAAAAAGCTCCGACAAAAGCTGTAAGTTAGGGGAAAATAATTTCAATAAGTGGCTAGTTTTTAATATTTTTTTCACACATACCACACTTGAAGAGGGTTTACTAAGGAATTGTTAACATACCTTCTAACCATGCCCATCTTCAATCCTTTATAGTGTACCACTAAGCGTATTGTCATATCCAAATCACCTCTGTGAATCATATGCCACATGTTAATGCTGTTTTATCCAAAAATTACATTTGATGACATAATTTATCTTCAAAAAGTACATTTTCTCTAAGCTAAATTAGTCTACCAAGATTTTTTCTTAACCTTGACATAGATATACATACATACGTACATACAATGTTAAATAGCCATGAGATTCAAGCCATCCATTTCAAGCAAGACATGTCTTTTTTGCAAAACGAAGATGAGCCACTTAGTTGTGGAGCAACTCCAAAAAGAGAAAAGCAAGTTAAATCAAAGGTAGGTGGTCTGAAATGACACTTAGTAATGGCCAAAGAGCAAAGTGATTAAAGTATTGCCATTATGGGGTTAAGGACACAAGGCCCTTGTGTGGTCCGTGGGGAACTCAAACTCCCAAGTAAATAGCTCATTGACTTGTATGTGCATTGGTCAACTACCAACAGCTAGATGAGGTATCCAGTGTATCTAACAGAGACAAAAGTCACACCTTCAACGGAGGGGAGATGAGGTCTACGAGGCCAAAGTCCACTTGATGGCAAGGGCAAGTAGACTCCCATGAAAGAGGAAGATATACTTACATAGATAGGCATACATACGTACGTACAACATTTATATACCTCAAATAGCCTGGAGATTCAAGCGAGACACAAATTTTTTACTAAACGAAGATGAAAGAAAGAAAGAAAGTTTATTAAAGTCTTCGGAAGACCGATGGGTCTATGAGACTGTGAAAATCCTGATACAACGAGCTCTGGTAGTGGAGCTACTAAACGAGCGTCCATACCAATGCAAAATGCAAAATGCCAAAAATGCAAAATGGCAGTACTAAGTCCTAAGTACAACATAGTGATGTCGGTGGTCGACTATATATCAATCTCATCGTCATCAATATCATCATCATCCCCAGCAATAGCAAGATATCAGGATGGATGAGGCAGTGGAGGCATGAAGTCAGCAATAGAGTGTTGTAGGCCACTCAGAGGTGCGGTCCTGGCACGTCTCTTGGTCGTAGCTCTACGTCTAACCAGGGCTACTGTGACCCTCGTCAGTCGGGCTCCAACTCTAAACAAGGAGGGGATGTCTCCAAGTGTGATCTGTGTGTCGACCCTCTGTCTGAGCTGTCGGGTCACGAGTTCCGGGTCACGGTCATGTCGAGGCCTCGTCTCGTTGGGATCCATGTGATCTAGCTGAAAGAACTCCGTGACAGAGCTCTGAGTGATAGAGCTCTGAGAGGGATCAACCGAGGAAGAAGTTTGCTCCTGTCTCCGTGCTTGGAGTATCCTCTCGCGGTGTCTAAGTGCCTCATGAATGAAACCTGCCAAACACCGCTGGTCTGGGTAGGGGAGGAAATGGGCTAAAATCCCATAACTATCTCTGAAGAGGCAGTGGAAACGTCCTCGGATCTCATAGTACACAGGACACCTGAAGATGAAATGCTCCTCTATCTCAACCTCCTGTATGTCACATAGTGTGCATATGCGCCGCTCCCTGGGTAGTCGCTCTACTTTGCCGCTCTCGATGCGAAGTCTGTGTGAAGAGACCCGGAACTTCCCAAGAGAGATCCTCGTCGAGTGGGGTAGGTGAATCTGTGTGTATCCTGGTGGGTCAATGAAACCCTCCGTTGTGATATGTAAGAAGTGATCTCTCTAGAAGCTAAGCTTCACTGGGAGTTCACTCGGTTCCAACCAGGTCCGAAAAGTGTGTAGCTGTAGTAGATCCTCACGGATAACCTCGTTGACCTCGTGTGATAAGAGGGGAAAGAACGGAGCATCCATGCTATAGTGGAAGGGAGGTAGTCTATCCATGTGGAGCCCCAGTCGCTCAAACCATCTCTCTGTACGTGCATACCAGCACCTCTGATCTCCTCCTGCTGCAAGTGCCATAGAAGAGGACAAAGCTATCCATGGTAGCCTGCTACGCCCCGAGGTATAATCCCCATATTCCCTAACTCGGTACAGATATGTGATGACCTGAAATGCAGCATCTAGCTGTAAAGGGGGTGACCCAAACTCAGCCTGAATGATCTGGTGAGGAACGGATGACTTACCACGAATCATCCGTGATAGCATGAGAACTTGTAGCCGCTCCACACGGGCCCACTCTGTATCCGACAAGTCTGGCCCCTTAGTTTTGGAGCAACTCAAAAAAGAGATACGCAAGTTGAATCAACGGTAGGTGGTCTAAAACGACACTTAGTAATGGCCAAAGAGTGAAGTGATAAAAGTATTGCCATTATGGGGTAAGGACACAAGGCCCTTACGTTGTCCATGGGGAACTCAAACTCCCAAGTGGAGTTTGAATTAGGATGGCTCATTGGCTTTTGCAACTATGGAGTCCATGCCTCGAGTCAACTATCCAATGGCGCTAAACGAGGATTATACATTAAAATAGCTCATTGACTTGTATGTGCATTGGTCGACTACCAACAACTAGATGAGTTATCCTGTGTGTCGAACAGAGACAAAAGCCACACCTTCAATGGAGGGGAGATCAGGTCTACAAGGCCAAAGTCCACTTGATGGCAAGGGCAAGTAGACTCCCATGAAAGAGGAAGATAAAAGTATATAAGTTTTGAGATAGAAGTGTGGGAGAGGAAAGGAGTAGAAGCTTTCAGCTAGCAATCCTCATTGTCTCGTTGCCTATCTTTTGCATGTATCCAAAGGGGAGATAGAGAGGAAGTATAGTTTGATTTGGAGAAGCACACAGAAATAAATGATGCTCACACCAAGAGGTGCTTGTCCCCGATGAAGGAGGTCTGCAAAATGCAAGACACAGAAATCAAACAATTACAAAAGAAGCTGGGGGAGAATAAAGATGATGAACTCATGTGCAGGCTACGTGTCTACATGCGGGAGGCAAAGGAGAAATGGAAGACAAAATGGGACAGCAAAGTCATCATTCGAGAAAAAGTAGAAAGAGGGGAGGGGGAGGCACATAGCACATGATGGTGTTGGACCTATGGGATGGGGGTACACCAGATATTAAATATGGTTTTTTTCAAAATGCAAAAGAACCCAATCACCTTCTTTAAACACTAATTCACAGCGGTGACGATCAGCTATCTTCTTTTGCTTTGCCCGAGTCTTTTGGAGAGCTTGCTTCACCTTCTAATATATCACATCCATGCTTCTAACATACTATCAGCCTCAAAAATATTATCCTTAGTATGCAAGATAGGCGGGACTTTCCTCCCTCCTTCCACTATTTCAATTGGAGCTTTCCCAGTGAAAGTATGCACAGTATTGTTGTAAACAAACTCCACTAAGGGCAAATACTGTTCCCAATGTGTCTTATAATCAGACTCACAATATTTCAGCTAGTCAAGTAAAGCAGAATTAGCCTCTTCGGACTGCCCATCTATGACTTGTCTGAGGATGAGAAGAATATACCTTTCTAGGACTAGAATATATCCAATCATACAATTTTAGATTTTTTGTTGTTCTAAAGTCCAAAAATCTACATAGAAAATAAAAGAGGTAACAAAAACATTTTTGAAATACGAGACATACTTAGCAAGCAAAGCAACACTTATGTCGTCATCAGTGCCCAAGCATAAGCAGCTATACTGGGTTTCTAAAGACCTGCAGAATCTTTTGGGCAAACCCAGTGCTTACTGAAATACATCAAATAAACAAAAGAGAAAGAAAACAAGAGATAAAGAAGAAAGGAAGAAGATGACTAAGCAAAAATAAGCAAGCAAATCAAGAAACAAATTCTTTCATAAAACAAGAATAAAATCTCTCTCTCTCTCTCTCTCTCTCTCTCTCTCTCTCTCTCAAAACATAAAAACTAAATGGGCCCCTTGATTTATGTACCGCTTCCTACAAAGATGCAAAATTACATTCCTAACATAGAAAGCACATGCATACCCAACCAAACTCGCTTTTGAAAATAAAAGAAAAATGGGCTATTCAGCTCCCCGCTTTTTGTTTTCAACTTATGTTCAATCATTCTAAACATGCCTAAAGCTGATACACCATAGATAAAAGACTTCATATCTAAAATTGTGCGTACTTTTTTCATTATTTTTCTTGGATTATACCTCATGTGTATTAGTAAAGTGATCAAATTACTACATTGAATGATAAAAGACTCCCAATTGTGAATTGCTTCAATCTTAGAGGTGTCCATGCGCACTCCATCCTTAGAGACAATATGTCCCAGAAAGTGAATCTCAAGCATAAAGAATCTTTGCATTTATGATCAGCCTGTGTTTGCTGAGTTCTGCAAATACTATTGCCAAATTCTTCTTATGCTTTAGCTCATCTTTTAAGTACACTATCATGTCATCAAAGAAAGTGCCCACAAAAGATCTGTGCTCCCGGAAGATTCTATCCATCATACAGCTAAAGGTAGCAAGAGCATTCGTAAGCCCAAATGGCATAACCAAGAAATCATACAACCCAAGGCTCGTCCTGAAAGCTATCTCAGACACATCCTGGAATGGAAAATCTGTTTTTAATGGTTATCTTATTCAGTGGACGATAGTCAATGCACATTCTCCATGAACCATCATTTTTGTGCACTAACAAAACTAGTGAGTGAGCAGTAAGGGGATGAACTCAGCTGAATCAGCCCCTTCTCTAAAAGGGATCCCTCACCTAGCTCATGATTCTTCCTAATAAGCTGCACTCACCCTATATGGTGGCCTAGTTGGTAGACTACTGCCTGGCACTATATCAATCCCATGATCCTCAGGCCTCTCAAGTGGAAGTTCCCCTAGCAATGAGTTAGAAAACACTCTCCAAACTGATTAAGAAAATCTGTCTGCTCTTTATCCAACTTCGAGATTACAAATTATGGATCGTCAAACTTGGTATTTTTTGCAAAAACTAAATATGCAGAAATATGATGTTTCATTACTGAGCATATAGCTGAAGCAGATCATGCTTTCTTCTTGGATTTGAGAGCATGATCGAAGAGCTTTCATCACCTTTTCCAATCTTAAACTCCAAACATTACACATCTTCCGTTTATTCCACCAAAGCATAACTCTGTGACACCAAGGCATACCCAGCAAGATGTCGAGCTAGCTCCTGCGAGCTCCCCCTCCCCCTTCGTTCCCCGTCTACCCCCCCCTCGCATGCTGCGTGGCCCTCCCTCTCCCTCCGTCAGCTGCTGCCGCGCAGCCAGCCGCCCCCTCTCCGCCACGCTCCCCCTGACCCAGGAGCAGGTGCAGGACTGGATTGGTAGCAGGGCAGCGGAGCTTCTTCAGCAGCAGTGGCAGAAGGGTGATGTTCGTCTGCGTTGGCGCCACAGCGCCAAACGTTTCCGACTCCTGGTCATTATTAGACCACCGCTGGAGTGGGCCTACGCGGAAGGACTTCGCCCCTGGAGGACTTCAGAGGTTGCGGGCTTCTACAGCATTTCCTTGGCAGAGGCGTCGAGCTGGTTAGAGAGAGCTTACCACCACGGGACGAAGGGCCTTTCCCCTCTGCTGAAGGTTTTAAAGGATGGGTCCGATGATCCGGCCTCTCCTTCGAAACCTTCACAGAAGCGCCTTCGTCTCCACACAGGACATCCTCCAACCACTTCGACTTCGACCGCAAGCAGACAGTTGTTTGTGGCCCACCTTCCCTCCTCATGAGTTTACGCATTATCTCTTGGAACGTTAACGGGTTCCACTCATCAGGCACCCGTGGCCCCAGGAAGATGGTGCTTAGACAGGAGCTCCAGCCAACCTTGGTGGGAAAGGTAGATGTGCTCCTACTACACGAACACAAGCTTTCGGCTTCACAGACCAGTATTTGTGGGAAGGTCCTCACAGGACGCTCCCACACCTACTGGGAACCTTCGATTGGCGAGCAGGGGAGAAGCGGGGGTGTCTGTACCTCCATCAACGCTTCTCTAGTTCAGCATGTGTGTGGTTTTGGCACTTTGATCCCAGGACGTGCACTTTGGGTGGGCTTGCATATTGAGGGATCCCGCATCGGCATCCTCAATATCTACACCCCGACTGATCTCAGACGTAGATCCGTTTTTTGGAGATCCTTGACAGCACTGTTGCTAGAGATGGACTCTTGGATTGTAGGAGGGGACTTCAACAACCTTGAGACCTTAGAGGATCAGCAGGGAAGGGGCCAAGAGTTCCTCGGTATAGCTCAGGAAGAGCAGGCAGATTGGGACTCCTTCCTCCTTGCAGTGGGAGGTCGGGACAGTTGGAGGGAGCCTTCCTTTCGCAGATGGCCTGGGAGTCTGGACTTCTCTAAGGGTTACAGGAGGGAGGGAGGCAGACTTCTGGAGCGGCTGGACTGTTTTTATGTCAGTGATTGGGCGCTTGGCAGAGGAGGAGAGTCAGGAGTGGTTCCAGGGATGACACTTTCAGACCATGCCCCAGTCATCCTAGTCCTGGACTCAACCTCTCAGTCCTCACCTCCACGTTCATGCAGGATCCCAGACTCCATCTACACCACAGCAGCGGTTCACAGCAGGACAGTGGACCTATGGGAGCAGGAGTGGGACCCTACCAGGGACATGGCAGCATAGGTAGCTCAGGCACTTGCTGAGTCTAGCCGCATTTGCCAGCAGGAGGCGATTCAGGTCAGACAGCGGTGTTGGGCGCGGGAGAGGGGTCTCAGACGTGATCTCGCCTCGATTCAGAGGATGCAGCAGTCTTCTCTAGGCTCTGAGGAGCTCAGACAGCACGAGGTTCGGGCCCGGAGCCATGCTAGAGGAGATCACCCAGCGTCGCTCAGAGTTTTCATTTCATGCTTCCAAGTCCTTCTGGGCTAGGAAAGGCGACAGGATGTGCAGAGAGTTCTTTAGGACTCATGGACAGAGGTCAGCAGGGGAACAGCTCCGTTCTCTTAGGGCGCAGGATGGTAGTGTCAGGACACATCCAGATGAGGTCCGAGACTTGGCGACAGACTTCTACAGATCATTATTCCAGCAGGAGCCCCCAGACCCTCGTGGCCGCATTTGCAGGGAGGTGTGGAGATCTACACCGCGACTCGTGCAGCCCAGCATGAGCGACACCCTTCTCGCCCCTTTCACTGTTGCGGAGATGCAGGATGCGGTGAGCGCTATTGATGGGCAGAAATGCCCAGGTGAGGATGGCCTCTCTAGAGCTTTCTTCACCACCTTTTGGGAGCAGATCCACCGGCCCTTGCTCGCAGCCTTCCAGCACATCTTCTCCAGCGGGCAGATGCCAGAGAGCCTTGTGACAGGCCTAATTTGCCTCATCCCCAAAGGGGGGGACCGCCAGGAGATCAGACAATGGCGCCCAATCACCCTCCTCCCGACCGCCTACAAAATCCTCGCCAAGATGATCAGCAGTCGCATCCGCCCCCTGCTACACGACTTGATTCATGACACCCAGACTGGTTTTGTCCAAGATCGCAGCATCTTGGACAACATCTTCACTTTCTCAGAGGCGACGGAATGGGCCCCAGCACAGTGGCCAGCACCTTGCCATACTCCTTCTCGACTTTGAGAAGGCGTACGACAGGGTAGACTGGTCCTTCTTGGAAGGTACACTCGCTCAATTCGGTTTCCCAGACGAGTGGATCAGAGGTATTGCTAGCCTTTACAGATCGGTCTCCAGTCGGGTTATCATTAGCGGCAGGATGGGGGAGAGATTCACACTCGAGCGCTCGGTGCGTCAGGGCTATCCATTAGCGCCTTACCTCTTCCTATTTTTTGCGGAGGCCATGACACACTTCCTTCGAGCCCGTACCACTGGTCTTCGCGGGATGCGTCTCCCTATTCGAGAGGATGCCGAGTTGCTGGACTCCGAGTATGCAGACGACACAGCCCTATATGTGCAGGATGATGTCGAGTCACTGGAGCGAGTGAGATTGTCCCTAGAGATTTTTTGCCTTGCGGCTGGAGCAAAATTCAACTGGCATAAGTCAGTTGGTTTTCTTACGGATCCGGGAGCCAACTCACAGTGGGGTATTTTCCTGGGGTTTCGCTGGATCCCTAGAGGACAGACGACACGTTACCTGGGATTCCAAGTAGGCCTGGACATCACACCGGCTCAGCAGTTCTTGCCGGTCCTAGCCTCCATACGACGGAAGCTTGCTTTCTGGAGCACGGCTCGGCTTTCCTTGGCAGGCAAGGCCCTTGTGGTCAACCAGGTCCTTCGTGCCATTGCTTGGTATGTGGCCTCTAGCTGGTGTTTCTCGAGGTCTTGTGTAGCCCAGCTGAGGAGATTGGTGCGGAACTTCCTATGGTCTGGTTCAGACGGTTCCGGCACCACCAGAGCTAGGGTCGCCTGGCAGACGGTCATTCTCCCCTAGGCAGAGGGCGGCCTCGACATCATAGATCCAGAGCTGCAGAGTCAGACACTTCTTGGCAAGCTAGTCATCCGCGGTCTGACCCCAGGAGGACAGACGTGGAAGCTCTTGCTACAGCATGGTCTCAGTGCGTGTACTCCCCAGAGAGGGGGTGTTTGGAAGCCTTCTATCCGATGGATCTTCACTTCAGCTCCTTTGACTCAGCCCCGTTCCCCCTTCCTCCGTAGCCTCATTTCAGTCGGGAGGAAGTTGCGACACAGCCTTTCCCAAGTTCCCCCTAGCTGCCGAGAGGAGACAGACAGACAACCCCTGATCTGGAGCAGCCAGGTGACAGATGATACAGGTCGTCAGCTTGGAGAGACATCCCATATCCCTTGGGCGCTCTGGGCGCGTGGGCCTGCGCGCTCGTTTCGGGTTTGGAGGGACGTCTACAGTCAGCTGAGCCCAGGAGAGCTGGCAGCAACAGTAGGTACGGCACGTGGGATCCAGGCTCGACGAGCAGAGATTGATGCTGCCATCCCTGCAGGTTGGAGGATTCCCGTAGGCACCGGACAGCTCTTCCCGGGAGATGAGAGGTGGCTAGGACAGTTCACTCCACGAGGCATTCCTTTGGTGGTGGCAAGCCTCTTCTCGGACTCCTCGGTACACTTCTTCTCCATCATTGATGACAGTCGCCTATAGAGCAGAGAGGCCGTGATCGACCCCTAGCTTCCCTGGCAGCTCCTTCGCATTGTAGGGCTACAAGGGAAGACGTGGCATATAGACCCCCTGATTATGCAGGACTAGGATTGGAGACTCTGGATATGGGAGGGTCGTTCCTTGTCAGAGGTGGAGTGAGACCCAAGGGAGTGGCGTTGGCCACCATCGGAGACCTCAGAGAACCCTACCCCCTTCTTTTCTTACAGTGCACGCACGGGTCGGCGTGCTCTTGGGGCTCTCCAACGTGGGCTTCCCACACAGGCACATAGGTGGTATGCCCAAGGGATTTCCTTGGTCTTTCTTCGCACTTTCTGGAAGACTCTTTGGGCTAGCTCGCGTCCGAGGAAGATCTCCTACTTCCTTTGGATGGTGGCACACAAGGGGCTTCCAGTTGGCAGCTGGCTGAGACAGATGGGGCAGGAGGGGCATTGCCAGATGTGTTTTCAGGAGGAGGAGTCCCTGAAGCATTGCCTTTGGAGCTGCTCGCATGCGCAGACGGTTTGGAAGGGAATCATGGGGATCTTAGCTAGGGCTACACCCGAGCTAGGACCGATCACTTGGGGAGCCGTTTGTTGGTGCAGCACTGAGTTGGGACATCACTTGGCCTATGAGTTCTCTAGACAGGATCCCGTCTTTTTCATCACGCAGGCCACTTGGGCATACATGGACAGCTTCCCTTGGCATCTGACAGAGACAGATGCAGGAGCGATGCCTCGGCACCCAGTTTGGGAGATCATAGGGAGCATCACAGGCTGGCATATCTGGACTTCCAGATGCGCGCGGACTGTAGGAGCTCAAACTACTTCTACTACCCAGACCCTAGCAGATATCTGGAGCACGATCATTCACACGCTCAGGGGTCAGTGGGATCAGATTCAAGGAGAGTCCCGGGCAGGGAAGGAAAAGAGACGACGTTTCCTTCGCGACTGGGACCACCGGGAGTTATTCTTCCAGCACTCCACTCAGAGTCTTCAGTGGCATTACGCCCCTCCACCGTGGCTGTTTGTCCACTCTCCCATGATTATGCCCTAAGAGGCTTGTATTTAGCATTTTGACTTCTCGGGCTGAATCCGTTTTGTGATTACAGCCCGCTGGCCTTCAGGCCTTCTTGTACTCTCGCTTTCAAGTAATATAACTAGCACTACTTTTTGCGCAAAAAAAAAAAAGGCATACCCAGCAAAACATCACAGCCCTCAAGAGGCATAACACAAATGTCCTCGCTATCCACAAAGCTATGAATGTGCAAGCAGAGGTTTCCAATGATAGGGGTGACCGGAATGCTAAACCCAATGCAAGCCAAGCCCATCTCGCTCATAGGCCCCATCTCCTATGCACGGATTCCAAGTTTGCCTACCAACTTCGGAGAGAGAAAGTTGCACGAGCCCCTGGGTCAAAGAAGATCAATGATTAGGCTTCTTGCCTTTTTGCTCGTCCCTATCATCCATTTTCCCTTTAAGCTACGTTTTGGGCATTCTCGTGCCACATGCCCCTCTTCCTTGCAATGAAAGCATTTATTGGCCTCCATCAAAGCTTTCCTTTCAGCCAATCAAAACCTAGCCTATCACACTTCTTTCCTATGTTGAATGGAGCCTTGGAAGCATTACCTAGCTTTCCCTCTTTCTTAAAGCTATCAGACTTACTGCTCTTATACCCGCAAATGAAGCATCAGCTGTGGTAGCATTTTCAACTATGTTGGTTACTCTTGTCTTTGTGTAGTAGTCTCTCATTTCCTTGGGCAGCCCATAGCAATATTTTTCAATTTGCTCCGACAAAGGCATATGCCGATAAGAGCTAACCAGCAATAGGGCTTCCCAAAACATTTTATTATATTCTTCCAAGTTATGACAATTGGCTGCATCCAACTTGTGGCATGATGTCATAACACCCACCTTGAACGTAGTGGTCAGCAAAGTAGCTGAGAATACCTGTTTGAATTGAACCCAACTAGTCAGTTCTTTGTTCTATAGTAGCAACAATTCGGTCCACCATTGCATTTCCCTTCAAAGGTGGTTGCCGTTCACATTTTGGACGACTCAGTAAAGTTCCCTCCTAAGAAGGCTGCATCAAATTGCTAAACAAAAGTTAGAGCTTGCAGCCTATCTTGAGCCCCATTGAAGGTCTCAAACTTCACTACTGCCCCACCTTCCTTGTAATCCTTTGGTGTCACATGTCATAAACAAGTGGCTGCAAAAAATGCAGGATGCATGGCATTACCTCCAGCCTATTCTACACTGTCAATACCCATTATAGCATTTGCCAAACCCCAGCCCCAGGCATACCAAACATACCCATGAAAGCTCCGAAATTCCCTGACATTCCACCTTGCATTCCTAGCTGCATGCCAAATTCCAATATTGCCATACATTATGTTAGGCATTCCGGGCTCCATACCCCCAGACACATTCCCTTGCATTCCTTGCATACCAGGTTGAGAACCCATTGGGTAGTCCATGATTATCTATAGCTTGACCAGCGATAGACTAGAACACCCAACCACCACTAAAATACCCTGGATGCAAAGAGGGCTGGGGAAAAGCTTGCTGCCCCTGATTTGCATTCTGAAAATTATTACCTTGGTCATGCATATCCATACCAGGACCATGAAAGGACTGTTGCAATGGAGCACCTTTGTGCATTTGGTATAACTGAGGGCTGTCCGTTCAATTGCATCACACCAAGGGACCCCGGCTCTCCTACATGAGATTGCCTTTTTCTCTCCTTAGACCTCAAAGGAGCCTGCATAAACTCAAAGAACTGTGGGCCCTGTTCGAGTGTTTTCGCAGCACTCATTAACTGTGCCTTAAACATAGCATCAGCATCCTCTACATCTTCAGCCTCTTTGACTTCAAAGGAGCCTGCATAAACTCAAAGCAATGTGGGTATTGTGTGAGCTGCGTGAGTGTTCCCACAGCACTCATTAACTGTGCCTTAAACATAGCATCAGCATCCTCTACATTCTCATCCTCTTTTGACCCTTTCGACTGAGAGGCACTCACACCAAAAGGATTTACAGCTTGCTGTGCCTCAACATTTTGGTCATCCTGGGAGGCTCCCTCATGCATAGATTGTTCTTCTTGCTCATCCTGGGGGGACCGCCCCTCCATATCCTAATCATCATCAGTAAGAGACATATTTGCTGAATTTTCCTTGCTGTAATCCAATTACAGTAGGCAATACTTCACCGGAGACGATCACATGCTCACCTCCTTAGAAAGATGGTGATGTCCCGGCAACTGAACCATGAAACTAGCCTCAAGGCCAACAAGTTGGCGGTACAAGACAACTAACCAGCCAGTGCTTTCACACTCAAATATTCAGCAAATAACTTAAACACAAATTGGGAGATAGAGTGCTGCTGCTCAAGACAAGGACATAGATGGGCCCCAAACCGTTGGCGCCCCTTTCGGTATGTCTTTATTAGTTCGAGAAACCAGCAACTAAGATACACTGTGAATTCAATACGTTTCCCACTAACTAGCCAAGAGAGAGATTAGCACAGCTTGGTACACACGCATATCTAGATGGTTTTCCAGTCAGGGTATCCAAATGCACCACCTCCCCCCCTTCCAATATAACTTGGATGGCCCTGATCCCGCACGATGAGATCAATCATATCATATGGTTAGATTTACTCCAACTCTATACATCACGGACTTTTTTGGGGGACCAAGAGTTCCCCACCAAGATCCAGTTCTGCTGTGACCACTTCCTGAGAGTATCGAAAGATGGAGTGATTACCAAAACATAGTA
Organism: Dipteris shenzhenensis; assembly: GCF_047967505.1. Classification (NCBI taxonomy): domain Eukaryota; kingdom Viridiplantae; phylum Streptophyta; class Polypodiopsida; order Gleicheniales; family Dipteridaceae; genus Dipteris; species Dipteris shenzhenensis. Next base: position 27,650,217 of record NC_141622.1, on the reverse strand, counting down.
TTTAGAGGAGAGACGAGTCTCACACACGTTGAGGATTGCCATCGGACAAATGCAGATCCCGGCAAGAAGAGCCACATGCATGCCTAGAGAGCAACGGATCTGCAGGTTATGCACGCTCGTGGAGGTGGAGACAGAGGAGCATTTCCAATATACCTGTCCAGTTTACTATGAGATCTGAGGATGGTAACCTGTCTCTTTCAAGGGCACGATTTTGGGCCACTCTTGATTAATTCAATTTCATGACTGAGCTAGGTTGGCCTATATCTAATGGAGATGTGGTGACACAAAGAGACCCTATTGCAGCTGATTCAACAGCACAGGGTAACACTGCCACAGGAGACAGAGATAGATCGAGCTCAACGACATGTACAGATTTCTATGTAATCGAGTCAGCCCCACGATATAGTGGAGTAGAGGAGAAGGAGATAGCTGACGTGAGCGCAACATGGATCAATGGAAAGAGACGACACGGAGCAAGGGAGCCAAAAGACACAGAGGATGACATACAATGTTGAGGTTGACCAGAGAACGTACGATGGAGGTTCAGCCCATCTTAGCAAAGGCGTCACTCTTGGCCTGCAAGCAGCCTTTCTATGATGATTTATTGATTGTGTCCGTTCGCAAGCAATACCGTTGTTGGCTTTCTTTGCCAACCGGTGGGGTCGTTAGTCCCTCTCTCTTCATGGCCTTAAGGATCTAGAGGATATGGCCCACTATACAAAGATCACAAAGACCACACCCCGCCACAACAAGAGACAGCCCAACAGACACAAATACGAGATATCCTTGCATCTCACAAGAGAGCCACCATGGCATCTAGCTATGTATTTTGATATTTCAAGTACTAGTTTTATGCTTTCAGTACTACTTTGAGTTTTGGAATTTTTTGAGCTTTTTAGCATAGCACTCAGTGAGGGCCCATGCGAGCCCTTTGCCTCAGCTCACAGTGGCTTGTATGAGTTACCCTTCGATTGTACATTGTCTTGTAGGCCCTTTTGAAGACGGCTCTCTCTCTCTCTCTCTCCATTTCTCACGACACTGGGGTGACGTGGAGTTAGTTGGGTTTTGGTTAGTATAGGTTGATTGGGTTAGCTTAACTAACGTTAGGTTAACTATTAGCCAAGGTTAGATTAACTATTAGTTGGTTGGAGTTAGATTAGTTGGGTTCAATTAACTAAGGTTAGGTTAACTATTAGCTTCAGGTTAGGTTAGATTAACTAGGGATGAGTGGTCTCAGGGTACGTGTCACTTGGTGGTGGTACACGAGGCACTCTCAACAGAGGCCAACCAAGTGGGCACAGTTTAAATGGCATATGGCCCCACATTTGTATCCTCGCTAGTACTTAGCACATTTGTATCCCCGCTAGTACTTAGCATACTTTTATGCACTATCACAAATGAACACGGTCCAGCACTATTTACAGCAAATCTGGACACTTTTCCTTTTTGTGCATGACATGTCTAAGAAAGGAAAGTTGCCACATTTCATTCATGGCTGCATCCCTCCCTAGCCTCTGATGTGAGGGCTCACAATCCCAAACCATTGAGCAACCTGCCAAGCTCGTGGGGGTATTTGAGCCCAAGTATGCCAACCGGTACAAGCAAGCTATAGGCAGCACACATGGGACTGCATTTGAGGCTGAAAAGAAACCCAAAATCCTTGAGTGGCATGACCAAAAGGCCCATTTCCTAGATTCCGTACAATATCGGGCAGCAAGATGTCATTCACAAGGTCACAAGACCTTATAGGCACCCCGATGCAAAACCAAAGGAAAGTCAAATGCTGTAGCAGAAAAATCAGATATTAAACAGCATACCAGAGCCATCATGGACAGCAGGAAGAGGGAATATCAACACTTTTAAGTGGGGCGAGCAATGGACTCCCGAGCACAAGACGGTATGCAAAATGCGAAATACTAGGACAACCAAATTGAGCAGGATCATTGAGCTCTTTGATGATGAGAAGTTGGTGGATGCTCCTGAGATCCTTGATGTGACTCATGAGGAGACAAAGGCACACAAGTCAAGACAAACTCCAGATGCTGGAGTCAGAAGTGGTTCTGAATTTCCTTTTGATCCAGTCGGTGTTAGAATTATAGATATAATTCAGCAGTGACCAATGTAATTTAATAAGCTAGTTAGGGGCACTTTTCCCTCTTTAAGAGGTTTTTCCCCCTAACCGCAATTAGTCCACTAACTATGGTTAGTGACTACTAAGGTTTTGTCACTAGGACAAAACCTTATCTCTCACTCTTTCAGTTGCACACTTGTACACTCTTCTATTGCAACTAAGCTTTCAGCTCTCAGCTCACTCTCTTGCTCTCTCTCTCTCCCCAAATCTTACATTTGGTATCAGAGCCTCGTTGAGCTCTTGCCTCCAGCCCAAGCTCCTGGTGCCCGTACAGTTCGTGCTCCTACTGCTACATCCCGTCTGTATACTTGTAGCATTCCGTACAGCTCGAAGCAATCCAAAGCTCAAGCCCACGTACTTGCTTGTCTGTACAGTCCGTACAACTATATGGAATTTGTACCTGCACGTATCATCATTGCTAGTTTGTACCTTCCGCTGGCAGTTCATCCGTACTGCCGTACGCCCATTTCCCGAAGCACGCTGGGTAGCTGTTGTTCCGTACAACTCTTGTGTTGCAGGCATCCGTACAAGTCTATTGCACGTCCGTCTCCTGTTCGCTACCTGCCCGTACAGTGGGTGTCCGTAGATCGTACAGTCGACCAGCCGTTGGTACACATCGTACGGCACTCCTGCGTCATATTCCGTACATTGTCGTACCTGCTTCCGTACGGGTCATGCTTCCGTACAGGTCGTCATACGTCTCTGCACCGTACATCTGTACTTCACCGTACATCCTGAATCTGCTCGTCCGTACATCCGTACCTGCTCCTCCGCACGTGTCTCCGTACGACCGTACAGTCCACGACTGTACAATCCAGTCACAAAAATCCGTACCTGCAGATCTATACCTGCAGATCCGTATAGGGTTTCCTTCGTCTACCGGTGATCCTTGGTAGGCATTCTTGCAGTTCTTCTGCAACATTTGCAGATTTGGTGGTATTTGTGCAGACATTTGCAGTCATTTGGGTACTTTCGGGTTCATAGTTGCTTGTGAAGCAGACATTGCAGGCAGATTCAGAGGGTTAGCCAAAAATTTGGGGCTTTCTGCTGATATTGCAAAATTTGGGGCTTTCTGTGCTTTTGCCCCTTTCTGGTTGCAATTTCAAGCTCGAAATTTGGGGCTTTCAGTTTTGCAGTACAATTTCTTGCAGAAATTTAGGGATTTTGTGATTACACTGCAATTTCGCAGTGAAATTTGGGGCTTTTGCAGACAGAGCGCAATTCTTGCAACATTTGGGGCTTTTGATCAATTTGCCCCTTTCTGGTTGCAATTTCAGGCCTATTTTGGGGCTTTTGTGTTGGGAGAGCAATTTTGGAGATTTCAGTTCATACTGCCTTTCTTGAAGTGTTTTGCAGCACTTTTGGTAGATTCTGGAGAGTTTTTGATGCTTGGACAGATTTCTGATAGTGCAAGTGCAGAAATCTAAGTTGCATTTACAGCCAGTGCTTGGCTGTGTTTTTTGGGAGTTGTGCATTTCATTCCCAGTAAGGGAATTCAGTTTTGTATCTGCTAAAATCTCTTTCTCAGAAATGGCCCAGCAAAATCAGAATGATTTCCAGTTCGGTGGTCTTTCACCAGAAGACAAGTTAGATGGTACCAACTACTCCCTCTGGAGTTTTATGGTACGCAATATTCTGATTTCTCGCAATTTATGGGATTATGTGAATGGGGGTGAGATCCGACCAGCAGGTATAGCACCTGATACCCCTCCCCAGCAAGGAGGTGGAAGAGATCGTGCACAGGGTGCAGCTGCAGGACAAGTTGTTGGTGCAGCTATAGCCACTACTCCAGAGCAGAAGAGATGGGATTCACAGGATGCCTTAGCTTTGTCATGCATCTCTCTTTCAGTGAAAAGATTTATCATTCCGCATATCCGGTCGTGTAAGACCTCGAAGGCAGCGTGGGATATCTTAGAAAGCCCGGAATGATGCAAGGGTATCTTTCTTGAAAAGAGAGTTAAGTAATACACATATGGAAGAGGGTGACTCCATGTCAGTCCACCTCACAAAGCTACAGGATCTCAGATAGCAATTATTGAACATTGATGAGATTATTCTTGATTCAGAGATGATTACCACCACTCTGAATTCTCTTCCTGAGTCTTATCTCAGATTTCATACCTCGCTGAACTTATCATTGAGGGGGTGCAAATCCTCTCACTTTTCATGAGTTGATAGGGCTTCTACTTCACAAAGAGCAAACCAGGAAAAACTTGGCTTCACGTGCAGGTGAACAAGCTATGCTCTCAAAGTTCAAGTCAAAAACAAAGGGACAGGCAAAGACATCAGTAAATCAGCCTTCCAATGGGTCAGGACAGCCTTCACAGAAGGCTAAAAATGATGCAAGTAAGCCCAAGAAGAAGGGTTTTTGTCATTACTACAAAAAGCCACGTCATCACATTACAGAATGCAGGAAAAGGCTTGCAAAAGAGAAGAAAAACAGCTCCGGTATGGCTGTTTCAGATTCAGATCCTCATGCATCTGACAGTGGGGATGCTTCAGCCAACTTTGTTGGACAGGATTATGCCTTTTTATTTTGCATTTCAGATTCTAGGCTGGCTGCTACAGCCTAGAATCAGCCACTTGTAGTGATGATACATATGCCTTTTTGACTTGCAGTTATGATCCTTCCACGGATGCATCAGCTTTCAGTGTCAATGAAACACTGAATACTTGGTATTTTGACAATGGTGCCTCCAAACATATCACTTCTAGGAAGTGTCTCTTTACTTCCTTGCATCCACCTCCCGTTGGAAAAAAAGTCACTTGTGCCAACAACTCGTCATATTCAGTACGTGGTATAGGAGAAGTTGAGCTTACCACCATTGATGGCTCAGTTTTCAGACGTTCAGATGTCTTATATGTGCCTGGTATCACTCTTAACAGGGCTGGATTTCAGGTCATCTTTGAGGATGACAAACGTGCTGTCCGAGACAGAGAAAATGATTATGCCTTGAGATTATATGGTACTCTGCTGCGTGGGCTTTTTCAGCTTGATCTTTTTGAGAAAAGAGCAGCCCATGCTCTTGCAGTTTCTACTCCTACTACTTCCATGCAGAATGCAGAATTATGGCATGCCTGATATGGCCACATGCATTACAACAGCTTGATGACGCTTCAGAAGCACTCTATGGTTGATGCATTGCCACCTCTTGAGATACCTCCTCCACATGCCTGTGAAGGGTGCATTTTAGGCAAGATGCATAGATTCCCCTTCAAAAAGGATGGTTCAGTTAAAGCTGTCCAGAAATTACAGCTTATACACAATGATGTCTGTGGTCCCATGAGGACTCCATCATTGGGTGGTCATCTCTACTTTGTTACTTTTATTGATGATTACTCCAATTTCACTTGGGTTTTTGGGCTGAAGCGCAAATCATAAGTGTTCATGGTGTTTAAACACTTTTCAGCCATGGTTGAAAATGAAACCGGACTCAAGATACAAACATTGCGCACAGATAGAGGTGGGGAATACTTGTCTGCAGATTTTGATGCTTTTCTGAAAGGCAAGGGTATTGTGCATCAGCTCACAGTGAGGCTGACCCCTCAGCAAAATGGCAAAGCTGAGAGGAAAAATAGAACTATTATGGAGATGAATAGATGTATGCTGAAAAGCAAACACATGCCTCACAAATTCTGGCTTGAAGGTCTAATGTGTGCCAACTACATCTTAAATCGAGCTCCCACTAAGGCTTTGAAAACAAAAACTCCCTATGAGGTCTGGAATGGGAGAAAGCCTTCAGTGGATTATTTCCGAGTCTTTGGATGCCTTGCTTTTGCTCATGTGCCAGTTGAATTTCAGCACAAGTTGTCAGATAAGGCAATTAAGTGCATATTTGTTGGATACAGTGCAGAAAGCAAGGGGTACTGTCTCTACAATCTTGCTACACGCAAGATCATTGTCAGTAGAGATGTGATATTTACATAAAATTCAGCTCACACTCACGCTGAATTTCATATGCCTTCTTCTTCAGAGGATGTTTTTGAGAGGATACTACCCATTGCCTTGGGTTCCCCTGCTGATATTTCTGATGCAAATCAGAATTTACAGCCACCTCCCGATGCTCCAGTTCAGCCACAGGATGTCTTGCCACCTCCACAAGCAGTGGAACAGGTAGTTCAACAAGAAATTGCAGACATACATGCAGCACAAACAGTCCCAAACTGGCTGTTACAGACTCTCAGGGAGAGTAAGATTGATGCTCCATTACCTGGCAGGACTCGCAGTGCAGCAAGGCACATGGAAGGCGCTAATTCAGTTGAATCAGCATATGCAGGTACTCTTCTCGATGAGGAGGAGCCTGCAACATTCGAAGAAGCAAAGGACAATGTGCATTGGATGAATGCCATGCACGATGAGTTGCAATCCATTAAGAAAAATCAGACTTGGGATGTCGTAGACTTGCCACCAGGTAAACATGCCATTGGTACATGATGGGTTTTCAAGGTGAAACGGAAGCCAGATGGCTCCATTGACAGATACAAGGCAAGGCTGGTTGCTAAAGGCTATGCTCAGAAAAAGGGCATAGATTATGAGGAGACTTTTGCTCCTACATCCCGGATGACCACCATCCGATTTGTATTGCAATGGCTGCACATTTTGAGTGGAATGTTCATCAGTTGGACATTAAAACAGCCTTCCTAAACGGAGACTTGTTGGAAGAGGTTTATGTCAAACAACCTCCAGGCTTTGAAATTATAGCAAATGCACTTCAGGTATGCAAGCTAAACAAAGCTTTGTATGGGCTGAAACAGGCCCCTCGTGCATGGTATGCCAAGATTCATGCCTTTTTTACCAGCAAGGGGCTGCACAATAGTCCTACTGAGAGCACCCTCTACATCAAGATGGATGGGGGGGAAATTTTAGTCATCCTTCTTTATGTCGATGACTTACTGCTCACAGGGTCCAATGAAACTTATATCCGTTTGGTGATTAATCAGCCTTGTACATGACATTGGCACTGTAGGGGGGTGTTAGAATTATAGATATAATTCAGCAGTGACCAATGTAATTTAATAAGCTAGTTAGGGGCACTTTTCCCTCTTTAAGAGGTTTTTCCCCCTAACCGCAGTTAGTCCACTAACTATGGTTAGTGACTACTAAGGTTTTGTCACTAGGACAAAACCTTCTCTCTCACTCTTTCAGTTGTACACTAGTACACTCTTCTATTGCAACTAAGCTTTCAGCTCTCAGCTCACTCTCTTGCTCTCTCTCTCCCCAAATCTTACAGTCGGCACTACTCAGCTTGGAGGGCACACCCATGAAAATACAGGGTTCAGTACAGCAAGCTTCTTCCATGCCGTATGCCTAGAGTCTCTTTTGTCAAGCATCGTGCTGCTGTGCCATTCCATGCACAAAATGACGCTGATGGAAATGCCCCTGTGGATGAGGAAGAGCAATGTTGGTATGCTCAGAGGGTGCTTTACTAAAAATTATTTGATGCATTGATGGGCGCTGGGTGCCAGGAGTGCCGAGACACACAGACTGCAACGTGATATTAAGGGCAGGATTGTACATATGCTTGTGGACATTGGAACACTCATAGTTTCACCAACACAAGGACCTTGCAAAAGGTGGGGTTTGGTGCCGCACACATAGACCGTGGGCTAAGAGTTGAGGTTGCTAATGGACAGCATATGATTCGCTAATCATGTTGCCAAGATGCAAGGAACCAGCTCTCTCATGATTATGATTTTGCAAGTGATCTCTTTGCATTCGACATGGGTCCGATTGACGTTGTCTTGGGATGTGATTGGATGCAATCCCTGGGGAAGTTTAGTATTGACTTGAATGCATGACTCTCCACTTTGCACATAAGGGCAAAACAGTGGTATTGCAGAAAATGCCATTTACGCATTTAAGGTGTCAATGACTCATATAGGAAGCATTCCCTAGGGAATAGGTATGGAAATGCAGCAGCTGCTCTCAAATTTTTCTGGTATGCCATGTCAAGTTACCTCCAAAGAGGGATGTTGATCATGCCATAGTTTTGGAGCCTAGAAGTAAGCCCATAAGCAAAGCTCCATACCGTCTCTCTAAAGTGGAATGGGAGGAAGTGGCAAGACGGGTACAAGAGTTGCTTGAGAAAACTTTCAGTTCTCATAGGACTTCTCCTTGCCTCCCCAGTGCTTCTTGTGAAAAAGAAAGATAGTTCATACCACATGTGGGTTACAAGGATCTCAACAAGGCTACTATAGAAAACAGATTTCCAATTCCCACGGTTGATGATATGTTGGGTGAACTAAAGGGTGTTCAGTTCTTCACAAAGATGGATCTGAGATCGGGCTATCATCATATCAAAGTGAAAGAGGGTGGTGAGCACACAACACCCTTCCAAACAGAAGGGCGTTTGTATGAGTTCATTTTGATGCCATTTGAGTTGACTAATGCACCAGGCACCTTTCAGGCACTCATGAACAAAATATTGCAGCCACTTCTCATCCAGCATGAGCTGGTTTTCTTTGATGACATCCTCATCTAAAGCAAAAGCAAACAATAGCACATTGAGCATGTCAAACAAGTGCTGGAAATTTTGAGGTTGCATCAGCTCTATGGAAAAGCCAGCAAATCTACCTTTGTGGCACAAGAGGTTGAAGACTCGGGGTGCATTGTAAGCAGGGATGGGATTCTAGTGGACCCTGCAAAAGTGAAATGTGTTGGGAGTTTTTTTGGGTCTTGCTTCCTTACACAGACGATTTAATCGGAAATTTTCCAAGAGGACAGCTCTTACGGACCTTTTGGAGAAGGATGCCTTTTTGTGGTCAAAAGAAATGCAGCTCAGTTTTAAAGACCTGAAATTGCATTGATTCATGACACTGTGTTGGTATGCCGTGGCTTGTCACGGCCTTTCATTGTGGAGGTTGATGCTAGTGGCAAACGCTCAGGGGCTATTCTAGGGCAAGAGGATACTCAGATTTTCCCTCATGCAGCAACTTGTCAGCCAAGCAGACTTGCGGGGGGGCGCAGGGGGGAGGAGGGGGGAGAGAGAGAGAGAGAGAGAGAGAGAGAATTTTGTGGACAAACTACAATCTTCATTCTTTATGTTGGGCCCTGGCAACCACCAGTAACACCCCATTTGTACAACTGTTGGTCTTCCTCATTGAAGAGGGCGTGTCTAAGTCCCCACTGAAGGGCTATGCTGAAGCTATGAGACTGTCCATATGGGAGAACTTCCCCCATGAGAGGAGGGTTCATGTACAGACTATCAGGTCTGCTGCTTAAGGAACTGCAACAACTATTTCTGCTGAACTGTGTAGACTCATGGAACTGCTGTGGGACTATCTAGTAATGCTGCATTGAGGGGGGCTGCTGGAGATGCTGTGCAGACTTCTGCTGGAAGTGGAGGTATTTTTGTTCTTGCTACTGCCGACTGCCAACCAGGCCACATGTCACCCAACTGGGCCTACAGTCCTGAACTCCCATCTGGCAGTCAGGTACCTGCTGCCCATCCACGTGGCAGCCATGCACAGACTGGAATACTATACTGCCAACCTGCAATTCGCAGAGCTGTCCTGTGCTGCTGACTTCAGCTTCCATACAGGCTGATGTCATCCTATCCCTGCATTGAGCTGTTGGCTGATCTGCTACTGTGGGTTGCAGTGCTGCAGAACTGCAGCGTAGACGGCCATGCCATGATCTGCAGGTGCCCATGACAATTATAGATTCTCATTTTTAGGATTTCTTGTAAAAGATACTTATTGGTCCCATAAATCGTTTTGGTCTTTCGTGACATTAATAAAGCTCTCTCTCTCTCTCTCTCTCTCTCTCTCTCTCTCATATGTCAAAAGTGCAATTGCACTATTCATTTTGATCCTTATTGACATCAAATTGCCAACCAAATTATCCTTCGAACTTAACATTTTCCTTCATATAATCTTTGATCATTAGGTTCCATCAAGCACTACACATGAGCACATAAATAGATACAAACTAAAGGTTACCTTAGAAGATCCTCATAAAAGCATGATTTGTGCTTGAGTTCTGTAGGGGAGATACCACTGTATTTACCGCCAAGTTGCGCCTTAAGCCCGTTTGGCTCAATATCTGGTAAAGACAAATCCTCAAATTTCAACCAACTCCAACATTGCAAAGAACATTCTGACAGCTGTCTTTCCAATCAAGTTAAACCAGTATGAAACATTTTCTAAACAATATGAACTTAAAGGAAATTTTACTATATAATTTGTTACCCACGGTATGCAGTGTTTCAACAATCACACCAATACTAGCTGCAAAAGGAGTCTAGACAACCAAATTTGAAACCTTATTGTTACTCGACATTTGAGCTTACAACTGAAATATCAAGCATCTCCTGCATGACACCTGGTCAAAAACTTGTCTTGCATTTTTAGGACATTAATTTACAATTTATCACAGCGAACAATAAATAGATAATTATTTAATCTTAACACCACTACAAAACTACTCAATTTGAACAGGTTTCAATTGCTTACAAAAACCAAATGCATAGAGGTTGATTGTCTTCAACATCAGAATATTCAAGCTTTTGACACCCACCCCACCTAGCACCTGCAATCCAAGCATACACAAAATATTGTCGAGTCTAGATAAAGTTAGAAGGGCAAGTGTATAGATACAATGTACTTAATTATAATGATTGTGCATTTTAACTAGCTTGTCAACTACTCCAAATGTGTTGAAATCACATGCACATAACGACTACGAAGAGGAAAAAGTGGCATGCAATTTTTGACCCCATATTCTTGGGAGAAGCTGGATGAAGCTAAAGGGACAGCATGTACAAGAGCATACAAATAATACAAGTGAGACCTTAAAATGCCTACACCGTATTTAGACCTAATCTAGGGATTTTAAGGCCTAAATGACACATAGTAGGCCGAAACTTTTTTAATTGCCCCATCAGGGAAGAATTACGCACTTCATGCCATGCTAGAATATCCAGAAACAAAAAGATGATCACAATTCTATATCCAAGGCTGAGTTGGCCCATTGATGTCCAAAAAATGAGTCTAGCAGGTACAGGGTACGAGCTCACAAACCAGCAAGGAGCAAATCAGCCACATGGAACAGTGAGCAAAGCAATAACATGTCAGATCATAACTTTACAGCTGAGATACTTGAGTATAATATGCCATTGGACGGGCAGCCAGCCCTATGTGATGAGCAGCCAGCTAATGATGAGTATATACCTCCCGCATTTGAGCTTGCTCTCACAGTTTTCATTCATACTTAATGAAGTAATTTTTTTGAAAAAAAAAAATCTCTTAGTGCTATAGAATAATTGCAGCTTCATACTGGCCATTCTCTATGAGGATTATCTTATCCTTACAAGCAACAATCAGACGCTCATAGAGCAGCACTCGTAGAGCAGCTCAATGTAAAGAGCTTTAAATGACAGATTTGAGGCACCTGAATTACTATGGCAGCACACAAACACATTTTTGTAAATCAAACAAAGTATGCTAAAGGCTAGCTGAAATTTTTCAAATGCAAGACAACAAACCGACTTTTAACTTCCATGAAAACAGGATTGGAATTGGACACTGATCTGGAAGACCCAAACATGGATGCCACATCGTACGGGCAGCTAGGGGACAGCTTGATTTATCTCATGACCATTAAGCCTAGCATCTCTTATGCCGTTAGCTATGTCAATTACCGAAAGCCAACCATTGGCAAGCAGCCAAAATGATTCTCAGGTCCACGAAAAGGTATCATGCATTTTGGGAACTTTTTATGGAAATTGGGATTTTTTATGGAATTTGGGCGAGGCAATTAGCAAAGGCAAAAAAATCTACAACAGGCTACATTTTTTCAGTCAGGCCTGGCAGTATTTCATGGGTGAGCAAAAAGCAGAATACTATTGCTCTGTCTTCCATTGAGGCCATGTTGGAAAAGATAGAGTGGGAGAGGTTGCTTGCTTAGGCCAATGCTCCCCGCACATAGCAGAAGCTAAAAACACAGAGAGAGCCAAGGAACTCACACAGTGATATATTCAAATCCAACTTCTTACCTTATTGTGTACTACGTTGGATGTGCAGACAGTACATGAACAATGCACAAGAGAGAGATGTAGAACCAGCAAAATATATACACTCTTCAATATATTGACCAAATCATATTCAAAAGAGGTGTTAAGTGTGCCACGCTCTATCAGCAAAGTGCTGACTAGATGTGGACCCCTGCATACTCAAAGACTGTTCTAACCTCCTTGGCACCTCGGACCTCCAAAACACTTGCCAGCATTGCTCTCCTCGAGCTGACGTGGGTCTCGTAAGGTGTGCCCCACATCACGTGGTCCTGCTGCTCCTCTGGACAGCCTGTTGTAAGGCAGTGCTTGCTCCGGATCCTTGACCTCCTTGCTGCTGTGAAGCCAGCCCAAAGTGAGGCATATGTCTCTTCCTGGTTCCGTCTTCCTTTTGCTGCTGCGAAGGCAGCCCCTTGATGAAGACTTCTGAGATCTCTGATTGCTTCAAACAGCCACCTCCCTTGCTGCACCAGATGGTCCCTGGCTGGCTCGCTGAGGCAGACTGATTTGCCCAAAATCTGACAATGACCCCTGGAGGGGCTTCTTTTATAAGCTGGACCCCAGCCCTTGTACCTGACTTGGCCTGTGAACTGACTCGACCAATTCCAGCAGCCATTTGCTGCCCGACCAGGCTATGTGCAGTCTGTCACTGGCACGCTTCAGATTGCACCTGTTCCAGGCCATCTCTAGGCCCCAGAACTGCCACGTGGCAGTCCTGCTTGTATTCTGGTCCTGTTCCAGCCCAACTGCTTTTTCTGCAGATCTCCTCCAGGTCCTACACCTGCACCACCTGTCTGTAAATCTGTGCCACTTGTACCTGCAGATCCATGGCATGTTCAACAGCACCAAAGCAGCACCACAGCTAGACTGATGCCCCACAACCAGATCTGCTCCAGCAGACGCCTCTTCTGGATGCTGCTCCAACCTGCAAGTCCAGCTCAACCTGCTCCTGGAGATCCCTCAAACATGCGCCTTTGTTCCATACTGATCTCAGCACTAGATCCAACCCAAACAGCTCCATACTGCTCCAGGTGCTGTCAAGGTCCTTTGGTGCTGGTTCCAACCTTGTATCTTCCAAATGCTGCCCACATGAGAGCCCATTTGTATTTCTTGTTAATACCTGCCCATGTGCCAGGCTCTCACTCACTGCCCTAGCCTATACTGGTCCAGCTCCCTCCCCGATGCTCTCCTCATTTGGGGGCTCACAGATGGGCAGGTGACCACCTAAACTGCAACGGGCCAGAGTATATGACAGCAAATGCAGCAATATGTGAAGCAACTTGGCTTCAAAAGATTACTTGGTGATTTTGGCATAGCACAGGCGGATTAAGTTCCTATTGGTTGTGAAAACCAATCATGCATTGCTTTGGCCAAGCATCCTATGGATCATTCTACTACTGAGCACATTGATGTTACATATCACTTCATCTGTGAGAAGGTGGAAAATCAGGGAGTCCAAATGATCAATTATTCTACCAAGGGCAATCCAGCAGATATATTCACTAAGGCTCTAACAAAGGATAAATCCGTGCATGCATCTCCTTGGTATACAAGATTTCTTTAGAGGGGGATTGATAATGCATTGCATGATAATGCAATCTCTAAGAATTAAGTTGGACTCTCTTTTTTCCCCAAGTCGGAATGTTGGGCTTCTACACACCATGGATAGGATAAATCCCTTATGGGTTGTAAACGAACTCAAGTCAAGAATCAGACTCAATTAATAAAGGACTGTAGGGTCCCTAAAGGATGGTGCCATAATAAATTTTTGCAATGTGAAAGGGACTGAAGGGGGAAGAAGAGCAAGAGTGAGAGAGTGAGAGAGAGAGAAGACTCCAGGTGTGTGGGTGTGAAGTGATGAGCCACACCACAAACTCATTTGTTTTTATTAGGATTAGGTTTACCCTATGACTGTCTTAAGACAGTCATAGGTGTCCTATCTTTAATGAAGGGTTGGCAATGTGCCTTTACCCCAACAACCTCCCACCTAAAGGCCAATGTGCCTAAAGGGGAGAAAAGAATAATAAATTACAGCAATATACAGTTACTGTATACAAGACCATAAAATAAGAATGGTTTCATCCTAATCCCATGATGTGGCGGCAATGTGCAAACCGCTCTGTAGGCAAGCTCTTAGTGAGCAAATCTGCAGGATTATCATCAATATGCACCTTCACAAGCTCAAGTCGCTTGTCTTCCAGTATCTCTCTGATGAAATGATATTTCACTTCTATGTGCTTGGTCTTCTGATGAAAGACCGGATTCTTTGCCAACATGATAGCACTCTGACTATCACAATGCAAAACTGGCATATCTCCTGTAATGCCCAAATCTCCCACCAGCCGAGTAAGCCATATTGCTTCCTTGCAGGCCTCAGTGGCTGCAACATATTCAGCTTCAGTGGTTGACAGTGCAACGCATTTCTGCAACCGAGACACCCATGATATAGCACCTCCTGCAAATGTGAAAATATAACCGGTAGTAAACTTCCGGTTATCTGCATTCCCTGCATAGTCTGAATCTATAAAACCATGCACCAATGCATCCTGCCTACCATAGCATATGCACAAGTCTTTGGTACCCTTGAGGTACCTCAAGGCACCTTTCACTGCTTCCCAGTGCCGCTTGCCTGGATTTGCCATATACCTGCTGATGACTCCCACCGCAAAAGCAATATCCGGACGAGTGGCAACCATGGCATACATCAAAGAACCAACTGCAGATGCATACGGAACCTTGGCCATTTCAGCCTTATCATCATCTGATCTGGGGCTGTCCTTACTGCTGAGTTTTAAATGTGGAGGCAACGGGGTACTAATAGACTTCCCCCCCTCCATTTTAAACCTCTGCAGTACTTTGTCAATATACTCCTTTTGTGACAGAATCAAAAGTCCCTTGGACCTGTCACGAGTAATCCGCATGCCAAGAATATGATTTGCATCACCCAAGTCTTTCATGTCAAAAGACTTATGCAGTTGTTTCTTCAAAGCACTAATCTCATGCTGAGATTTACTGGCAATAAGCATGTCATCCACATATAGAATGAGTAGCATCAAACTGCCATCTTTTGCCCGTTTGGTGTACAAGCACTGATCGGTCTCACACCTATGATACCCTTGGGACTGCATGAAGGCATCAAACTTCTTGTACCATTCCCTTGGCGCCTGCTTGAGTCCATACAAGCTTCTCTTGAGCTTACACACCAGCTGCTCTTTCCCTTTAACAGCATATCCCTCTTGGCTGACTCATATAGATCTCATCATGGAGATCTCCGTGAAGAAAGGCTGTCTTCACATCCATCTGACATAAATCCATGTCGTCATGAGCAACAAGAGCTAACACTGCTCTCAAAGTAGTCATCTTGACTACAGGGGAAAAGATCTCATCAAAGTCAATGCCCTTCTCCTGCTTAAATCCCTTGGCAACCAATCTGGCCTTATACCTAGGTAAAGCATTTGAATCCACTTTGACTTTGTAAACCCACTTGCATGGCAAAACCTTTCTGCCTGCAGGTAACTGCACCAAGTCCCATGTATCATTTTGAAGTAGGGAGTCCATTTCTGACTGCATGGCTTTCTCCCACTTCTTTTTCTCTATTCTTCCCATAGCTTCCTTGAAGCTGGAAGGCTCACCACAATCTGTCAGCATTCCACATTATTGGCTCCTGGAACAAACCTGGCAGGAGCCCGTTGTGCACGGGTGCTCCTCCTAACAAAATGTTCCGGATTAGGCTGCTGTCCAGCCTGTTCTTCATGCATGACGGGTGGCTGTACCACCATATCTGGCTGTTCTACAGCCCCATCTGCTGGCACATCCAGTGGTGCATCATTGGCAAAATTATCTGGCTGATTTTCAGCCTGTATACCCTCTTGAACAGGGTGATCTGCAGCAGCCTGCTGCTGCATATAAATGGGCATTCTTTGCTGTCCAACATCATCATAAATAACCCTCCTGTATTCCATAGGTTGCACGGGTTCCTTGTGTACACTATCTTCTTTAAAAATGACATCATTGCTGCGTATAATCTTCCGTTTAACGGGATCCCATAATCTGTACCCCATTTCACCTTCGTCACCATAACCCATAAAGATGCATCTGATAGACTTTGGATCCAGTTTGGTGCGTAGTTCTTTGCGTATATGAGCAAAGCACTCGCAGCCAAATACACGTAAGTGCTTATATGAAGGTGGCTTGCCAGACCACACCTCTTCTGGCACTTTCAACTCCAAAGCCTTGTTTGGCGACCTGTTAATAATGTGAACTGCTGTTTGCACGGCTTCTGCCCAAAAGCCATGGGGTAATGCAGCATAAGACAACATACATTGAACCTTCTCCTGAATAGTTCGATTCATACGCTCACTTGCACCATTTTGAGATGCATTATGAGGAGCTGTGAGTTCCTGTTTGATGCCCTTAGCTTGGCAAAACTGCACAAAAGCATGTGACACATACTCACCCCCATTATCGGACCTGAGGCATTTCAGCCTGCGACCTGTCCGATTCTCAACCTGAGCAACAAACTTCTTGAAAGCATCTAAAGCATCTCCCTTATGCTTCAAGAAATAGACCCACACTTTGCGTGTGGCATCATCAATGAAAGTAATAAAATATTTTGCACCCCCTAGTGATAACTGCGGCATCTCACACAAATCAGTGTGCACTAGATCAAGTGGTCTCTATTCTGGGGAGTTCTCCTCTTATGAGGAGTCACAGAATGCTTGCCAAATATACAATGATCACAAGTAGGCAAATCTGAAAAAGAAAGAGGCGGCAGATAACCCAAACGTGACAGTTCTTGCATTCCTTTAACAGACATGTGTCCCAACCGGCTATGCCACAATGAAACCTTTGGCAGCTCGGTTATGGCAACAACATCATTACCCACACTGGAAACATAAAGAGGGTACAAGGTATCACTCTCAAAACCCTCAGCCACTACAGTCTTGCCATCAGTAATCACCCATTTGGAATCCCCAAATGTGGTGTGGTAACCACTGTCATCCAATAAGCCAGTGCTAATCAGATTTTTCTTGATTTGCGGCACATGGCGGACACCATCAAGCATGAATATGCGTCCATCAGGAAATACTATATGTATACTGCCAATCCCTGCAATCTGACATGCATAGTTGTTCCCAAGATGAACAACTCCATGAGTACCTGTGTAGGAAGTAAACCACTCCCTATGAGGAGTAACATGAAAAGAGGCATCTGAATCCAAGAGCCAGGTGTGCATGTCGTGAACATCAATAACCAAGGCATGTGCTATTACAGCAGAAGAGCATAAAACATCATGTATGTCACTGTCACTGTCCTCTGCTGCAACATTCACTGCATCCAAATCATCTGCCTTGGCCTTGCCTTTGCCTTTGCTTGCATTTCCTGCATCCTTTGTTTCAGCCTTCTTGGCTTTCTGATCCCGTATGAACTTGAAGCACTTAGACTTCACATGTCCCTTCTTGCCACAATAAAAGCATTCAATATCCTTTTTACCACGGGACTGACTTCGGGATTTGGACTTACTAGCAGATCTCCCCTTCTGCTGAGTCCTGCCTCTATCTTCTACCTGCGGGTGGTCTTGAAAGTGTCCCAACTCTCAGGGAGGGTACACAACAGGAAAGTAGCCTTAAACTCCTCATCAAGATTCAACCCCTGTGCAATCAGCTGTGTAAAGATGGCATTGAACTCACTCAAGTGTGAGGTCATAGCTGTACCTTCCTTCATGCGAAGATCAACTAGCTTCTTCAGCCAATAAACCTTACTGGCTGAGCTCTTTTGGGCATACAATTCTTCTAGTCTTTGCCATAGACCATAAGAGGTCTTTTCAGCCTGAACATTGAACACTAGAGTGTCTGAAATAGTGAGCATGATAGCTGCCCTTGCGGACAAATCAAGCTCTTCCCAGTCATCAGCTGCCATGTCAGATGGCTTAACACCCTTCACCCTTATGGGCTTAGCAATCTTCTTTAACAGAAGTACATTCAAGCACTGTTCTGCCCATAATGCATAGTTGTGTGCTCCTTCCAGTTTCTTTATGTTTAGAATTGAAGAATCACTTCCCCCTGATGCCATATCAGATAAGGAAAGTACCTGACTCCCTGGAAGTAAAAAAAAACTGAATAAAAATTCTGATTTCTCAGAAAAAACCTGCTCTATTCAAGAGCCAGAAGCACTCTCAATGGTGCTGTTTTTACTGTCAGGAAAATCTGCAGCAAAACAGTAAATGACCCTGCAAATACTGTACCTTCTGACACACTGTACCGAGCTCAAAGAGGCATAAAAAACAGTAATTTCAGACTGCTGCAGTTGCTCAACAAGTGCTTAACAGTGCATCATCATCTGACAAAGCACAAACACTGCTGTAAACCCTGATGTACTGACTGTACTGATCACTTCTCCTACCCCAGATGAGGTATTGCACTGAGTTTAAAAAAATGACACGTCAGCCTGTCACACAGCCTGCAACAGAAAATGGGATAAATCCCAAGCAATCACCCTTATACCAAGGGGAGAAAATGCATCTGAAGATCTCTGTCGGTAACCCAAGTGCTATCAAACAAAGTCTGGGCAAAAGCCCCTTGATCTGACACCTGAATCAAGTGGAGAACACCTCAACACTGAGGTAGCATGCAATATGAAAATCTCTCTGACAAAATCATCCACCAGTGTAATGCATATACTGCCCTGTGTAGAAATGACATACACAGATCCCAACGTACAAACACTCAATGAGGAACCTTTTGAGCACTGTCAACGATGGACAGTTAGGGACCGAGTAAACTCGATGCGCCCTGGCCAAGCGTGGCTCAACTGAGGTTCTCTGAGTGTGGCACAAGAAATGTGACCTGCAAGAAAATGTCACCTCGACACTGCGGAGATCAAGACAAATGTGCTCTCTCTGGCACCACACTGCCTCAAGGCATACAATGCATCACCTTCCGAGCAAAAGCCCTATGATCTGCTCACCTGTAAACTGAGATTCAAACCCAGTAAAAGCATATGTCCTCTTGCAAAATCAAGGCATTACCTTCCCAGAACAAAATAGCTGTGCAATCAACCACACACTGTGGTTCTCTTCACCTCAAGCACGAGATGAATGAAAGTACTTGCTGTACTGTCAAGATAACACAGTTTTGTGAACTGAAAAAGACCCTGAATCAAGAGGAATGAAGAGCAAAATGCGCTTTCACCTCTCTTTCTTCCCCAAACAAAGAAAATGTACTCCCTGCTGCAAAAGTAGGAAGCAGCTCCCTGTACCTGCGCTGTGGAGATCCGTACAGATGTATGACTCCTGTACGGAACCCCAGAAGAGGAAAAACTGTCGAAAAAAAGTGTGGTGGCGTCGTCCATACGGTTGTACGGCAGTCCGTACGGCTGCCCTTGGAGTAGACTGCGCGACGCCTCGAGAGGCTTAGCAGCTAGTAGCAGCTGCTATGCAGCTGCTGGCTGCTGGCTTGATGCAGCGCCGCCGTGCTGCAGCTAGCAGCTGCTATGCAAAAGGGCCCGCGCCCGCCCGCGCCTGCTAGATGACTGCGCCCGCGCCCGCTCGATGACCGCGCTCGCACCCGCTCTGCTCCCGTGTCCTCGCCACAGCCCGCGCCCGCGCCCGCGACGATCCCGTGCCCACGCGCCCTTCCGTATGGCTGTACGGACGTCGTACGTCCGTACGGCACTGTAGAGGTCGAAGGGGAGAGGCCAAGGGTAGAAGGCTCTGATACCAGTTGAAAGGGACTGAAGGGGGAAGAAGAGCAAGAGTGAGAGAGTGAGAGAGAGAGAAGACTCCAGGTGTGTGGGTGTGAAGTGATGAGCCACACCACAAACTCATTTGTTTTTATTAGGATTAGGTTTACCCTATGACTGTCTTAAGACAGTCACAGGTGTCCTATCTTTAATGAAGGGTTGGCAATGTGCCTTTACCCCAACACAATGTAATGCCACATGTTGCTCTAGGACTTAATCTATCTAGTTCTAGGGTTTAGGGTTTCCTACAAAACCCATTGTTTTTTTGTAATTTTAAGTTGTGTGTAAATCATTTCAGCTTGTCAAGCTCTCTCCAACATTTGTGTTCTCTCCTCATTCTCAAAAATGTCACAAGTATTACTACCCCTTCCTAGACCTTAGCCCTCCTTGGTGCTTCAAAAATGGCTCTTGCCCTGTTGAAAATAGTGCCTCCTCAAAGTAATCAATCAAAGATTCTAAGAATATAGAGTAAGTTGTGCACTCCTTTAAGGGAGTGAGAAGGCTCTCTTGCTACATATGGTTTTGTGCCCATTGACTATACGCACCTCCACATTCCTAAAGAGATTTCAGTTTGGGATGTGTGGCCTTATCTTTGCCACATGTTCTCAATCAATCACGACTACTAGGAAAGGTGCACTATGTGTTCTTAAGCAAGACACTTTGACTAGACCTTTTCTTCCTTGGGTCATCAAAGACCCTCAACACAGCTTCAGCACATCCCAACCCCTCCAACATGGTCCACTCCAAATTATCGTTATGGGATTTTCTCCTGGAAACCTCTTTGAATGATCCATTGTGCTCACTATAGGCTTGTCCTTAGAGGCGCACATATGAGGAGGATGGAGAGATCTATCATAAATCTAGTAGACTATTTAAACTTTCCCTAGGATGTGGGATTTTGGCATCTCATTTTGACTTATAAATTATGACATCAAGTAGCACTATGATGCTGCCTTTACTTCATATAGCTAATAGAGGACCCATCAATGTTGTCCCACCCATTGTTCCTGTTTGATTTTTCAATTTTTATTTCATTCTCAATGAGTGGGTTTTAGCCTCCTCATGATGTATCTATTAAAATGTGAGACTGAGAGGTAATACTTCTGACTTTATTTGTGGCAAGTACATGTGAGCCAAACTTCAAGATTCCAAGGATAGATCAACCGCATCATTTGCCTAGGTTTTGTTCACTCTAATCATGACTAGAAACAAACAAAGATTCATAAATAAGCTTCCTTTATAAGCACTAAGGCCTCTAGTGCTCAAATTTGAACCCCCATAGTTTTTGGCTTCCCATGCCTTTGAAATCTTAATTGTTCTTGCATAGTGGAAAGACTTCATTGAGAATTCTAAAATCCCTTAAGATCAATGCATCATCATGCATGCAAGGAGAACCTCCCTACTCTAAGTGCTTGCACCCAATGTACATCCCCATAGCAACACCCTGAAAAATGGCCCTTAAACTTGATAGGACCCTTAGCCATCCTTGTCATGAGTGTAGTTCATCAAAATCGTAACTAGGTTTCATACTTTTGAAAACTTCATTATGTATTTTCCTTGATTAAGCACAGCTAGGAAGGTATCTTTCTATGCCAGCAAACTCCATATACTTCCTCACCGCAAGCCATTTGAGCTACAGACGTTTTCTCATTTCTTGGCACACATTTCCTGCCTGGATGACGTCAATGCATAACTTGAACCTATCAAATATAATTCATTTATGGAAAATGAGGAATCCAGTCCTTAGACAATATTAGTGTCAACAATCAATAAAGATTAGAAGTCACATCTTTTGGAAGAAAGAAGAGAGGAAGAAAACTGAAACCTGTGTTTTGGCACCTAAGTTCTGTTCTTCATATATGTCACGACATAGAACCATCGGAAACTTAAATCCGGTCTTTGGTTCTACAAGCACCTCATTCAAACTATCAGCTATCAGTCCGCATGCGAGCTGACGGATTTGAGGCTCAATGATTCCATTCATGATGGCAGCTCCATTAATGGGATTGTCTTTATCTGGATTGCCATGAAGTATGTCACTGTGAGGAGGAACCAACTCGGAAGGCCTGCCAAAGAGAAACTCATTTATCAAAACACAGAATTATGCTATTTCTTAAAAATTGTTCAACTAAATTGTCTGGTTCAGGCAATCGCAATCATGTCAAGTTAAGAAACAATTGTTTCTTATGATGTCAGAAGCATCTACACTGGACAGGAAACTTTGGACTCAAAATACTACCAAACCTTTTTGTTATAGAAATCTCATATAATCTTTGAAGGATACAAGCTGGACAGGAATGCTTGAAATTGCACTAGCACAGTACAAAAGAAACAGACGCTGGCACTGTTCTAATAGAAATCAATTTCATATCACAGATCTTGCAGTTACTCCTTAGAGTAGTGGGACAAACTTACCAATCCTCATGTGGTGGCATGATTGCAGCACTCCCGGCCAAGCCTGTAGGAAAGAACAGCTAACCTGCTTAGCTTAAACCATGCCAAAGATTGTAAAAAGAGGGGGGCATAACTAAAAGATGTGGATGCTATTACATTTCTTTGAATATCGCAAAGCCACCAACGGAAAAATCCTACTAGAAAATGGATTAAGTACTTTCCTTACCCAGCTGTTTTGAATTTGTCTGCTATTCCCAGACCTCTGCTCCCTCCCATGTACTTTGCCAATTTCTATCCATGGCAATACTCCTACAGCAGCCTGCACAGCAGCCGTTCATACACCTCCAAGATCTGCACTTCGTAGAAGAGGAACCCATTGAGCCTAAAGCATTTTCTGTTCACTAATTTTAATCTGTAAATTAAATATGAATGAAAGACAGTGGCAAAACTAATAGAAAATATGGAAGCAAGACAATGAAGTAAAAACAGTGGCAAAAAAACAGAACACGGAAACAACCATTTGACTGCATGATCCTCTTATCAGTATCACGAGAGAAACCCTTGTCTACTGGTTCTGGTACAATCCTGAGACGTGACAAAAGCAGTCTTGGATTTTGCTCACTTCCATGAATGGGGAGCTTAGTTCAGTAGAAGCCATGTGCTGATGGTACATTAACGACAGTCCTGGCCTGTACTAAAAGAAGTGCTGTGAGTTGAACTAAAGGTGTTCAATTCAGCCTTCAAATTATTCCAAAACGGAAACAGATTTCTCAACAGCCCCAACTTGCAGTAGCAGGCATTCTTTGGAAAATGTGTAGCTTCAAGCTTTTTTAGTACTAGTACGTGTCCCGCTAGGTTTACAAAGCATTTATGTCCACAAAGGTATGGACTCATTTATATCCACAAAGGTATGGACTTCCAAAACAAAGAATCAATACCAAGGCATTTTGAACTTCCATAAAGGATAATTTTGAGTGTCATTCAACTTTTCTTCAATATGAGGCATGTTATCTGAAGTCATGCCTGCAAATAAATGCTATGCCCAAATACTACTGCTGTAATAACTAAAAATAACCCTAGTACCGTTTTTAAAATGTGGAAACCCGGATGTGGGTTTACTAAAATCACCAAAAAAAGAGCTATTGCCCTTTGTCAAAACTTCAACAATAGCAAAAGCCTATTGCCAAACACCTCAAACTGCTTTAAAATGTGTGTAGTGGTAAACAAAATGCAAAGCCTCTAATGAGAAATTAAAGCAAGTATTGGCTGCTTCCGAACACTCAATTTGCTGTCAAAACTATCTCAAATGCATAGAAGGGCCTTGATACGTGTTGAAATTTTCATCCAATGATAAAATTTCACTGATAAAATTGAAATAGATTATTAGAACTCCCAAAAAAAACTGCAACCAACAATGCAAGAATGATGTTTGCATATTTGAGCCCATTTTGGGTTGTTTTTTCCATTGTCACCTGCCTAAACGTGCACTGCAGACTGAATAAACATTGTTTTCATAATTTTCACGAGTCAAAACCGCCGCCATACGGAATTTGGCGACCCCAAAAAAAAAAGAGCACCACGATTATGCCCCCTTGTGTTTGTAGCCCCCCCGACTTGTCCAATGTGCACTAAGTTCCAATGATGGAACTTCTTGTAGTTGTTGTTTGTGCCTCTAGATCACCTCCAAGGATTCACAAGTGTACGTGTGTGTACAAGACTAGCCTGGTAAGGAGGCTTAGTACCACTTGTGAAGTTTGTGAGAGTGAACACAACATTAAGGAAGTTAAAGACCAAGAAATGAACTGCACACAACTTTGAATACAAAGAACCAATCATCAATGGGTCTTGTAGAAAACCGTAAACCCTAGAACTAGATTAAGTCCTAGAGCAACACATGGCATAGTGCCGCATGTATGGTGCAAAAAGTTATTATTACACTACCTTTTAAAAAACCCCAAACCCTAGAACTAGATTAAGTCCTAGAGCAACACATGGCATACTGCCACATGTATGGTGCAAAAAAATATACCCCTTCAGTGAGGTAGAGTTAGTTTCTTGATCTAAACTCGTTTACAAATACATAAGGGCATTATCCAATCCATAATGAGCATAAGCCCCAAAGTAAAGAAAAGCTTGAGAGCCTAAGAAGAACAAGAGTTGGTAGGATTACAATTCCCATGCCACCAAATACATCCAAAATTCTTGGACATGTACAAAGAAAAGCAAAAGAAGAACACGATTGTATAGTCAAGGAATGGGATCGAGAGGGGCTTGGAAGCTAAAGAAGAGCTTGATCGAGCATTGATCCTATCTCAACTCCAAGCCGGAGTAACAAAACTCGCCCAACCAATTCCACCACAAAGAGATCCACTTTTGGTTATGTGTTCACCTTTGCAGGTGATTTGCTTTGTCTACCACAGAGACCGAGTATGTTGCAACCACATAGGTGCAAGGAGGCTATATTGCTTGATCGGCTACTAGGAGATTTGGGGATTCATACAAGTGTACCGACATTGCATAGTGATTCCATGAGTGCTATTCAGCTAGCCCGGAATCCGGTCTTTCATGCAAAGACCAAACACATTGAGGTCAGGTACCATTTTATCTGGGAGGTACTTGAAAACAAGCGCATAGAGCTTGTCAAGGTTCATATAGATAATAACCTTGCAAATATGCTGACGAAGAGTCTACCTAGTCAGCGGTTTGAGTATTGTCGAGTATTGATGGACATTGGATAGTATGCTCAGTAGCTGTTCTCCATTAAAGGCACATTGGTCTTTAAGTAGGATAGGAGGTTGTGGGGGTTAAAGGCCATTGTCTTAACCCCGGTTATGTACCATGGTTGTTAAGACACTCGTGTCTTATGATAAGACACTTAAAACACGTTTAGACATACTCTAAATTTTTTATAAAATTTAAAAGCCCTAAAATTTCAACGTTTTGGAACCTTAGACTTTGCAGATAGCATTTTCGTTTCGTGACTCGTCGTCCGGACTCCATACACGCCATCCGTACCACGGTGCCCTGTACGCTTTTTTGCCTCTTCCGCACGACTGGTGTAGATTCGCCGTACATTGTACGGACCTACCATACAAATTTGCCGTACCATGTACGGATTCGCCATACATTGTACGGACCTGCCGTACCCTGTACGGATTTACAGTATGTTCAATCCTGCTGCTGGTTTGGGTGACGAGCATCAACATTGGAGCTCAGCCTGCCTTCAAGTTCACGTTGTGCATCGTTTGCTTCTTTTATCACGTTGTACAGCGCTGTTTTTGAAGGCCTTGAAGGCTCCATTCCACTCTACATCTTGCTTTCTCCTTCCCCAAAAAATTGGGGCAATTATGGGCTGAAAGACCTAAGAAAGTTGGCCCCTTTCTGGGCTTGTTTCAGATAAGAGCCTGCTAGTATAACAGTAAATTTAAAGGGGGCAAAACATGGGCTGAAAGCCCTAATTAATTTGGCCTCCTTCTTGGGGCTGCATAGCAGCATACTAGCATTGCTTATGCCTTATGCATGAGACTTGTTACTACTTAATGCTTGAGCCTTGAAGCTTCTATTGCAGCTTGCTTGGCATGTGCATTTCTCAACACAATTAGTCTATAGATTGCAGTTTACTTGCTTGTTCTACTTCTCCCAAAATTTATATTGAATTAAGCTCGTGTGCATGCCAACATGACAGGTCACAGGTCATAGCAGCAAAGAATTACAGCATAGCAACAGAGAATTACAGCATAGCAGCAGAGATTTACCATGCCAGATGCCTAAACCTCCAAATCCACTTTGGGGGATCCATACCACTATGATTAACCCCGCAGTGGCAACGGGGTCAAGAAACAAAAAGTGGAAGTGCAATTATTGTAGCGAGCCTTTTGTGAGCTCAGTGACACGTCTTATTCTCCATGTGTCTAGACTTGGTGGTAGAGGAATTGGTGGATGTACTTCTGTTCCTTTTGAGATTGCGCAGAAAGTTATCAGAGATCATCCAAAACTTTGTGGTGGACCTAGTACCATGCCTGCTGCCTTGCAGGATGAGGATTTGTTGGGGCTTGAGTCTCACACTATCAACCTTGATGATGCTATGGATAGTAACTCTAGTGCTATTTCCTTCCTTAATTAACTTCCTCTTCTCTTCGTCCATCATAGAAGGAAATGGCACCTATCCAGGACGTGATTGGCTGTTCACATTACTTACAAGAGCTTTACCCTTCCCTTTATTATTCTTAAACCGGTTTGGTTTCCTAAAAGTGGGTATATTGTTGGTCTTAGATGATGACCCACCCTCCTTATTGAAGGGTTTACGAGGATTCAATTTCCTCTCGACTATTTCAGCCAGTTTAGTGAGGTCCTTAAGCGTGGTCGGGTTAAACATTTCAACCTCGTACATTAC
This sequence comes from Dipteris shenzhenensis, assembly GCF_047967505.1. Lineage (NCBI taxonomy): Eukaryota > Viridiplantae > Streptophyta > Polypodiopsida > Gleicheniales > Dipteridaceae > Dipteris > Dipteris shenzhenensis. The sequence continues at coordinate 27,623,549 of NC_141622.1, read as the reverse complement.
TTTTAGGCTTAAGGCTGCTAAATACTTCTTTCTCCTATCTTCCTCACTCTTTTCAGAGAGAGTTTCCAAAATCTGGCTGTAAAATCTGCATTACTCTCATTATCGAACTGCCTAAACCTCTCCCAACGAAAGGTTAGGTTCTCTTCATGCCTCGGTGGCATGAAAGTGGCTTTCAGTTGCTCCACGAACTTCGCCCATTCATGAATAGGCTCTTTTCTTGTTTGTGACAAAGACCACCACATTAGAGCATCCTTCTACAGATGCAATGTAGCAAGAGCAAGCTTCTCTTGCTCGGTCTTGTCTTGATCGGCAAAGTATAGCTCAAAATGGGCGAATCCAATTGAGTATTTTGTCAGCCTCCCTTGCCCCATCATATTTGGGGAACTCAATTCTTTCTCACGGTTGGAATTTGGACCTCTTAGAAGGGGTACTCAACTCTTCATCCCCAAAGTTTAAAGTCCTCTTAGTCCCTAATCTTGTCATAATGGACTGCTCAATCATATTGCTAAGCTGGAAAATCAGCTTATCAACAGGAGTCTCCTCTCTTCCTCTTGCACTTGGATTATAATCCATGTGTGCTGGGTTTTGAGTTGAAGGCGTAAACTCATCACCTTGTTCTTGGCTGGTCTCATTTCTTCTTTCATTACAAAAGGAGAACTCCCTATCAAGAGGTTCTTGAAGGAGAAACTGCTGTAAATCTATTTGTGGGTTATCATACTCAAGATGTGTATAACTCTCACCTAATCCATCCTCTTCAAGAGGGGGTTAAGGTGTTCTTTCTCTCTCTCCTTGGGGTAATGGAGGAAAAGGAATAAGTTCATTCTTCCCCTTCCATTCTTTCCTTTTAGTAATACAAGAGAGAAAATGACTTGCTGCAATTTCAAAAAAGGGGTTTATTTTACAACAAAAGTCAAGTGTTATAGAGTTGGTGGTACTTATCCGACTCCCGCTTCGTTTGTGTTGAGAAGACAATTAAAATGACCTCCTCTTCCTTCTCTTTTAAGCTTTTCTTCTTGTATTTCTGCTGTAAACTGGTACACTACGTTTGGGCTACTAGTTTTGAGCGTATTGGAGCTCCACTAGACCACCACCTCTTGGTTCTGTACCCTGCAACAATTGGTACGATGCGGAGTGCAAGGCTTATCGCCGACAGCTCCGACTTGAAACCAGAGGTCACCTCCCGAACACACCAGACACGGTATGCAAGTACCGACGTCTCATACGTCGGAAGAAGCACGCATTTCTTCGTCAAAATGAGGAGGAGCTGGTGCACATCTTGTACAGCAACAACTCTAAGGATTTTTTGCGGAGATTAGCTTATATACCTTGTTCTCAGAATGGGGGGGCCTCGAACCCAGGTGGCTGATCCACGTACACCTCCTCCTTGAGATCACCATTCAAGAATGCTGATTTAACATCCATTTGATAAATTGGCCACTTTTTATGAGCTGTAGCCATTCTTTCAATTTACCAAAAGCTTGAGCCTTTTCGCGAAGAAAGTACACCCACATCTTTCTACTATAGTCGTCGACAATCAATAAAAAATAGGAAGATCCCCCCAAGGCCTGTGTAGGCATCTTATCACACAAGTCAACATGCACCAACTCTAGAGGAGCGGGCGGTAGTCAGATCAACGTAGTCAGTGGAACCGAACAGTAAACCTAGTCGGTGAAGCCGACTAGTCGACCTAGTCGGTGAAGCCGACTAGTCGACCTAGTCGATGGAGACGACTAGTCGTCCATGGAATATTCAGGGAATATTTTCTATACTGTCGCCTCGGGGGCTCTCATCCTCGAACCCCCACCAGGGGGGCCGTTGGCCCCCTTGGGACCCCCCAGCTGGGGGCCAGCTGGCTCCCAAGCCCCAGCAAGAATAAGGGGCTCCCACACAATCACCTTTCTACCATCAACGGTCTCATTGATAGATCTCATTTGACATGCAAGTCAGGATCCATCTAGTGTCCCGGGCTCACACATGGCTTCTCCTCATATGGGGGCCTTACAACTTGAGCACCTTGGACCACTGGTGGTTACCAGGAGGGTGGTTCATTGAGCATATCTAACAAGAAGTAGGGCAAAGATTTATGAAGAGGAAGGCAGCAAGGGCCTTTATTGCACAGAGTAGCGGTAAGGGCCCATAAAGGACAAGCATGGCAAAGGCAAGCCTAGCAAAAGCAGGATGATGGTAAGTTTGAAGTTGACGAGGACTCGTTTGGGGGGGGGCTAGAAGAAGAAACAGTGCTTCCACTGTGACAAGACCAGACACTAGGTGAGAGCTTGCAAAAAGGAGGCAGATCAAAAGGAGGAGTAAGAGTTAGAGGAGTCAATTTCATAAGCAAATGTGGTAAAGCATAACTTTCCTTGGTGAGACTCCGAGAATTGCTGAGATTACATATGTAGACTGGGTGAAACTGGTTGATCTCTAACATTGAGACATGCTCCAATGAGCCAGGGGTACCAAGAATTGTTGTGAAGATAGAGAACAACATTGTTTGCTGAGATTGTTGCATTGAGAACGAGGCTGACATCACGTGTGTGACAAGGGATCAGGGTTAGATGAGTGCAGAACACTGAAAATTGCAGTGTAGTGTGGATGTCATGGGTGCCTCCAAGAGCTACTTGATTTGCTTATTTCGGGCACAAAGTTTGCTTTGTTTTTCTCAAGTATTAAGAGTATGAAGGGTGAAAGCCTTCTTAGCAGATAGAGGGGGAAGTCTTATTGCAGAGATCATCAATGCCTATTGCATGACCTCTGTCAAGGTCAGTTGCTGCAAGGAGCTTGAGCTGCTAACATGGACAGGCATTATGGATGCTTCTTCAAGGCCCAGTTGCAGGATGCTGGGAGTAGAAAAGGGTAAACCTGTTGAAGCCTTTATGGCAGAAATAGATAAAGCGAGTATGCTCTTAAAAACTGGTTACTCAGGATGGAGCTCAATTAGAGCTTGTGTTTGGAGATTGTTGAAGGGTGATCCAGGATATCTGGAAGTGTATCGGTGATGTGGATCTATGTGGGATAGCTGCAGGGATCTCATTACTTAGGTGTATTACTTGGTTGCAGATGGTGCCAGAATAGTGACTGGTTGGAATGGGAGCATGGTACTTGTGTGGAGACAGGCTGTCCTAGGATTTTGAGGGGGACAGCTGGATATGGAGGTACTTGTATTGCTCAAGGTTGCTGGTATGTTCGTGATTGAGGAGAGTGGTGCCATGGACGTTTGGTATTACTTGGATGGTACCTATGTTCTGGGATGGCTTACCTTGGTGAAGCTGGACCTGGAAGAAAAGTGGGTGCGGATTTGAGGATCAGATATCGAGCACTTCGCCGACTTGTTCCTGAGAGCTTCTACATGGAAGCTCATGGAGCATCTGCATCAATGAGTGAGTATAGGCCCACAATGGGTCAGTGAGAGGGGCTGCTGGGATATGGGAGTTATCTCCTGACCTGTGAGCCTCCATATGAGGATGACATGGGGGAGGATGACCTGCAGAAGGGGATTGTGTCAGAGAGAAGCCATATGGGCAGAGAAGAAGGCTGCTATGGGGGCGGATCTGAGAGTGAAGAAAGAGAATATAGGGCTGGCACATGGGCAGCACGCAGGCTGCCATGTGGGCTGGACATGTGGCTGCATGAAAGGGCTGCCTAGGTGCAGCATAAGGCCCTGGATGAGTGCTCAGGTGGTGGCAGCAGCAGGCCCTGCAAGGGGAGCATACAGAAGCCGACAAGGGCTGCCAGGGCTCATTTATAGGCCTGCAGCAGGTTGGCAGAAGCCAGGAGCAGGAGTCGGCCGTAGAGCAGGGACTGTCGACCGTACAGATTAGGGTCTGGTTGGCTGGTGCAGGGACCTGGTCGTCTGGTTATAGATCTGGTTGGCCAGATCTGGGGGCTTCTAAAGGTCGTATTTAGAGAAAGCTGACCTTGGCTGGGAAGAGAGCAGCAAGGAAGTTTTTGGGTCAGCATCTTGCCAGCACACATTGGAGCTCCTTTGGAGTGGGCATGTTGACAAGGTTGGAGGTGCTCTGGCTAGATGGTTGTAGGTTGTGCTCTATATTTTGTATCAGGGTTTGCCTATTTTGTGCAATCTATTCTATATGTTTTGGCTATTCTACTGCATGAGCATGCTCTAGTTTGAAGCTGTGAGTTACTTCAGTAATACTTGTGTGCCCAAGAGACAGAGCGAGGTTTGTTTTGTGCATTGTCAGAACCCTGAGTTTATGGTTTTTAACCTTGTTACTGTCATGAGATCGAAACTGCACCATGAGTTTTTTATATTTGACTCTCTGGCTTGATTTTGATAGAGGCAACAAATTCGGGCGACATACTGCCATGCCCTTTAAATTGAACCTGGCTCGCTTACTACTGATGTAATCCACCAACACAGCTACGAGCTCAAAAGCGTAATGTCATACACATGAAGAAGGACAAAAAAGGGGGATGATCCACGTGCGGAAGGGAATATGGATGATCCATCTATCTTTAGGTAGAAGACGAATAGAAACTAATGAGAAGCAGGATGATTCAGCAGCATAGCTCTCACTGGTGACCTCCTTAGGGTCAAAACAGATTCAGGTGTAAGCCAATTATGGAATTATTTTAGGGACACACTATGATGGGCATTGGTGGGTGGGATTACAAAATTGGTGTTGAGCTTGTGATGATGTGTATTAGTCCATGCGCTCATTGAATTTTTTAAGTGGCATGGCTGACTATCACATTAGGGGGCCCCAATTTTCAACGTACCTTACTCCTACTATAATCAAATCTATTATTCCACATGTAGAGGCTCTAGTTATTCTTTTGGAACCACTATGATAATTCTTGATGTGGAAACACATCAAGAACTAGTCATTCTTTTGCAACCATTATGCCAGTCCTTTATGTGGAACACATCTAGAACTTGATGTCAACACGAACAATACTTGCCCTTGATTTTCTATTGCTTTTGACATAGGGTCAAGAGCTCCCCTTATCAGATGCTTGCAGGTTGTCATGACAAGAGAAATGATTATTTAGTTAATTAATAGTCATTAGAACCTTATTATTGCTAGGCGCCAATTTGATGGTGCGGTTATATGTTTGTATTTATGATCGATCAAGCAGTGTAAATAGTACCGCCAAAACTATGTAACATTGGCTAATTTAGTAATAAAGATGTGCACACACGTGTCTAGGTCCTAGGGGCAATAGGAAAGGGAAAGGGTACATTAGAGTGCATTGAATGGTAGGTGCATGGGTCATAGGATAAGGGTAGGTGTACATGGGAAGATGGAACTTGAGTGATCTCAAGGGACATTAATGAAAGGGTATCACCCTTTCATTGTGAATCTCACGTAGCATTCTCTCTACCACATTGCATTCATCCGCCATCTCTCTCCCACCTTGCATGTAGGTCGAAATAGAAACAAGTACTCTCACAAGGGCGCTCTTCCCCATTGGAGGGCTAATTGGCATTCAAATTCTGCATGCATTGCACACATTTGCATTCTGCATGCATTGCACACATTTCCCCATTGGAGGGCTAATTGGCATTCAAATTATGCATGCATTTGCACACATTTGGTTTTTCACATTTGGTATCAGAGTGGCGACGGTCCACGAGCAGAGCGAGAAGAGGGTGAGAGCAATGTGTAGAATCGTGGCGGAAGCACCAGTGTGGGAAAGACATGGCTTGTGAGACATGTGCGAAGGACGGTGGGAGAAGGCACGGAAGACAACGAAATTTGACGACAGAATTTTGACGACACGCATGCCCATTGCTTCCCGACCCTGAATTGTTTAGGCAAACATCTCCTTCTCGACCAACCCTGAATTTCCGAGGTTGTGAAACAAGGGATTTTTCTGAAAATTCTTGGTCTTGAACGGTGAACGGGGTGTCCTAATGGAGTGACTCCCCCCCTCCCCCCCCACAACCCGTGTGAATGTACCCTTAAAATCCTTAAATTGTGAGGAAAAGGGATCCCCCTGTTCTCCCCAACGGAAAGTCATCACCCGTGCTGAATCCTAAGTCTGATCATACATAATTAAATACATCTGGATGTAACAATGAAAAGAAAAGGACTGGAGTGGAGCGGAATCCTCCATATGTCATGTCGCCTTGGCTGGTGCATAGCCGGTGATGGGACGTTGGTGCCCGTCAAGGGGTGCCGTGCGTCTCGGTCTCTTGGACGAGGCTCGACGCAAGACCAGAGCCATCGTGACTCCCGTGGGACGTATCCCGGGTCTAAACAATGACGGGAGAGTGATCTGTGTGTCTCCTCGATGTCTCGTGTGTCGTGCTGCGATCGTTGGGTTGGGGTCTCTGTTACGTCTGTGGCTAGAGACTGGACGATCAATGTCACTCGATGGGAATAACTCTGTGATCCTGCTCTGAGAGGTGTGTGATGATGTGGCCAAGCCCCATCGCCTGAGTAAGTACTCTCTATGTCGGACTCCCTCGTGAATGAAGGCCACGAGGCATCTCTGATTTGGGTAGGCGAGGAATCTGGAAAGGCCCGGAGCCGTCTCTGAAGAGGCAGTGGTAGCAACCTCGGATCTTGTAGTACACTGGGCACTTGAAAATAAAATGCTCCTCCGACTCAACCTCCTGACAATCGCACAATATGCATAAGCGATGCTCCCTAGGAATCCCCTCTGCTCTGCCGCTCTCTATGCGGAGGCGGTGTGATGATACCCGAAACTGTCCGATGGAGATCTGTAGTGAGTGAGGCATATGAAGCTCAGTGTACCCCGGTGGTGTGATGAATCCCTCCTCCGAAATGCGAAGAGAGTAATCTCTGTAGAAACTCAGCTTCACTGGAAGCTCCCTCGGCTCCAACCAGGTCCTAAAGGTGTGTAGCTGTAGGAGATCCTCTCAAATGACCTGGTTGGTATGTGGCCCAATCGGGATGGTGGGTGGGAGTACCGGAGGGGCATCTAAACTGTACTGAAAAGGAGGTATCCTATTGATGTGGAACCCTAGTCTCACAAACCATCTGTGAGTCCGTGCATACCAGCATCGCTCATCTCCCTCTGTTGCCAACCTCACGGAGGAATTGAGAGCCAACCATGGCAACCTCTGTCTCCTTGATGTGCAGTCCCCATATGATCTAACCCGGTGTAGATATGTGATGGTCTGAAAGGCTGCATCTAGCTGGAGTGGAGAAGCACCAAACTCGGCTTGAATGATGTGATGTGGTACAGACGGTTTTCCCCGGATCATCCGTGAGAGCATGAGGATCTGCAAGCGCTCCACCCGTGTCCACTCTATCTCTGACATGTTAGGCCCCCAACAAGGGCTGCCATACATACCGGCTGGTCAGACCAAGGAGTCGAAGAGAAGAGCCTTGGTCCGAGGGTTTTGGAAGTGGGAGTGAAAGCACTGTCTCTCTAGCCGAGCCAGTGAGGTGTATCCCCTGCTCAGTCTGGCCTGCATCGCTGGTCTCATCGTGAAGATCGGGCTGGAGAAGATGACCCCCAAGTAATTGTATGAGGATACGATCTCAACTGGTGACCCACCCAAAGTAAAAGTAAACTGCTTCCGTTGTATGTTTGCTCGAGAGGTGTTAAAGATCATGACCTTGGTCTTGTCAAGGTTGACCTCCAAATCATGGGATAAACAAAAAGCCTGCAGTGCATCCAGGTGTCACTGGAGCCCCTCGGGTGTGGACGACAAGAGTGCCACGTCATCTGCATAAAGAAGAATCCCGATGATGATCCCGACAAGTGAGCAACCGGTCCCTCCGAACGTCCCCATGGAAGTTTCAAGCTCATCAATGTAGAGGCCAAACAGGGTCGGTGATAAGGAACACCCCTGTTTGACCCCTATGGTACTCAGGATCTCATCTGTCCAACCTGCGCCTGTACAAACTCGGCCTGAGACTCTCTCATACAGTGCCATGACTGCCCATATGATCTCCTGATCAAATCCCAGTGTCTGTAGGCGTGTGATAAGACGAGCTCGAGGTACTGTGTCAAAGGCTTTGCAGAAATCCACAAAGCAACAGTATACCCTCTCCTTCCGTGATCTGGCCTCCTCAATGATACTCTTGAGTGTGAGTATGTGATCCATAGTCCCATGGTCTCGCCTGAAGCCGGCCTGACCCTCTGCTCTGAGCGCTCTCATCTTTACGAACAGGCTGACGGATGCATCCAATACAGCTGCATAGATCTTGGACATCACATGTCTAATCATGATAGTCCTGTAGTTACTCGGGTCCATGGGATCCCCTACCTTGTGGATGGGGGTGATGGTGTTGAGTGTCCAAGTGCGGGGGAAGCCAAGGCAAACAGCATCATTGAATAGCTTTGCTAGGATCGGGGCTAACGTGTCGATCCCATATGTGATAAACTCAGTGCATAGCCCCTCGTGATCCTTAGCTTGGCCATTGTGCAGTTTCAATGTCGCGTCCTTGACTCCCCCTCTGGTCTATACGGGCTGAAACAGGCCCCAAGAGCATGGTACCAACGGATAGACAAATTCTTTCATAAATTAAACTTCAAAAGATGTGCCTCAGATGCTAACTTATATGTGTACAAGAAAGGTGAAAAATCTGCTATTATTGTTCTATATGTGGATGATCTCCTCATTACAGGTGACTATGAAGACATGATCCAGCAAACTAGAAAGGCATTGTGCACAGAGTTTGAGATGGCAGACTTAGGCTTGATGCACTATTGTTTGGGGATTGAAGTCTAGCAAGAGCCAGGCAAGATCTTCATCTCTCAGCAGAAATATGCAAGGAAGATCTTGAAGACATTTGGTATGTCCGAGTGCAAGGAGATAGCTACACCAATGGAGGTAAATGCGAGGCTGTCTATGGAGGATGCCTCACCACCAACAGACATCGGGAGGTACAAGAAGTTGGTTAGCAATCTCATCTATCCGTGCAACACCAGACCGAACATCAATTTTACTGTGAGCGTTTTGAGCAGATTCTCCAATAAGCCCCAGAAGAATCATTGGAATGCATGAATGAGGGTGCTCAGGTATGTGAAGGGCACTCTTAATTATGGCATCACTTATGATACACGCACTTCCTTGGCTGGTCATTGTGACTCAGAATAGGCTGGAGATGATTCCAAAAAACTAATTTTTGGATATTATTTCTCGAGGTTCAGGTATCTTCCCTTGGATCAGTAAGAAACAACCAACAATGGCATTGTCTTCTACCGAGGCTGAGTACAAGGCAGCATGTTTTGCCGCTTGTGAAGCAGTGTAACCAAGGAGGATCTTATGGCACATGGGAGTGCAAGAGGATGAGGCAACTGTGCTGAGGTGCGACAATCAAAGTTGCATGGCCATTGCTAAAAATCCACTGTTTCATGCGCGCACAAAATATATAGAGATTCAGTATCACTATGTGCATGATTTGATCGAGGACGGGATAGTGGAATTGGTCTACTGTCCAACAGAGCAAAATGGAGCAGATATCTTCACCAAGGCACTCGGGAAGGATCAGCTTCAGGGTCATCTTCAGAGACTCGGCATTGGGTCAAGAGGGTAGTTCACCTACGGGTAGACATTGAGGGGGGGTGTTAGATATGCTCAATGCACCACCCTCCTGGTAACCACCAGTGGTCCAAGGTGCTCAAGTTGTAAGGCCTCCATATGAGGAGAAGCCATGTGTGACCCCGGGACATTGGATGGATCCTGACTTGCATGTCACCCAGTCCATTGTATCAATTCAGATCTTCTAGCAGAGATCTTCCAGCTAGTAGCTCTTCACCTAGTATCTGTCTAGATCGCCATCTAAGCTCCACTGTGGGAGTGCACGGGTGGACGAAGCCATCATCTGTACTACATCAGTATTGAAGGAAAATTTTTTTCATCTCCAATTTGCTGTGTACTCTCTATTCTTTGTTCAGTTTCTATTCCGCTGCGCCGTGTAATTTAACACTTCTCCTATACCAACATAGCCACAGCTTCTCAAAGGTGAGCCACTTCGACCTTTCCAAAATCATCATGCTAAGTTCTTTGCAAGCACATTCACCACAAGCATCAGCAACTACACCCGGTCCCTGCCAGTTGATCCCTGACCACCTTCACTCTCGTGAGATAGTCATACACAACGTCTCCCTTCTCCATTTTCATGGCAAACGATTGATCCTAGAGGTGAGGATCTTGTAGAGTCATTGTCTGGTACATGTCCTTCAAGATGTCCTATGACGCTCTTGAGATATCTACCACCTGAATGTGCAAAATCACTGTTACTCCAATGATCACACAGAGTGCCTCAGCATCCTTTTCCTCCCACTCTTCCCCCTCAAACTAATCTGCAAGCTTTACTATCTTTCCCATCGCATTCAATGTATCCTGGGGTTTCAATTTCCCTCCTGTCATCACTTTCCTTCCCCAGCTTCACCTTCCCAATGGGTAATTGTCTCCATCAGGTTTACCTCTGTTTGGAAAAGGCATCCATAAAGCCACTGGAATGAAGATCTTGGCGCACACCTAACACCAATGATGCAACTGATACAAACTCTGCAATCCATACTTGACAAAGGCAAACTTATTTGAGTCTAGGTCACTGTCCTTCTCACAAAGGTATCTGCCTTTCAGATGCTAGAGTCAATCTCAATTCTGCGATCCTGAGTTGACATCACCTTCCTTTCAAGCAAAGGTTCTCTCCTGAGTCCTCCATGCATCAAGGCACTTGTGAGTCCCCCTTGGGGCTCTGAAGCCAAAGATTTTATCACCCTAGCTGATAGATGTCAGAAACCAGAGAGCCGCTTGCTGTAGCCAACTCCCTGCAATGGAAGACTTATCTCGAGGTTAAACAAATCTCATTCCGCCTCTTTATGCACATAAGTATAACTTAAGTCTAGAGCATGCTCATGATGCAGAATAAACAAATGGGCAAGCTCTGATACAAAAATGTAGTGCCCAACCTATCACCATCTAGTAGCTTGTGTGCTCTCCACGCTGCCTTCTACCTCTGCAGAGCACCTCCAACCTCCAAAGGAGCTTCAGTGGGCTGGCAAGTTGCTGACCCAAAAGACCTCCTTGCTGCTCTCCTTCTAGTGAAGGTCTGCAGCCAAAGGCTTTTTCTGAATACCAAGACCCGCCAACCAGATAAATAATCAGCCAACCAGATCCCTGGCCCAGCTAACCAGACCAACTCCTGCTGCTCCAGCCGCCTGCTCCTGCCTCTGCCAATCTGCTGCAGGCCTGTAAATGAGCCCTGCCAGCCCTTGTTGGCTGCCCTATAAATGAGGCCTGTCAGCTTTGATGCCATGTTAGAGATTAACTTTGAATGGGACTTGCAGCCTGATGTTTTAACAGATTCACACCTTTTAGGCCATATCTGCACTGTTCTAGCTTTACCCACACCTGGATTACTGGTTTCTACCTGCTCATGCTCAAATTCTGCCAGCATCTCAGCCCTCATCCAGGGTGTTATGCTGCTCCTAGGCAGCCCTTCCATGAAACCGCATGTCCTGCCCACATGGCCTGCATGCTTATATTCTCGTTCTTCTCTCTCAAAGCTGCCCCCAAGGCAGACTTCTTCTCTGGCAACATAGCTTCTCGGCTCACAGGTGGGGCAGTGGTCTCCTATATCCCAAGACTCCATACTGTTCAGCCTCCCGAACTGACTCTGCAAAATTCTGTAAGCAATGGCAATCGTAGATAAGAGGAAATTATTATGACCCCTTTCTCAAAACAACATTCTCAAGGTACATCATTCTTGATCTTTTCTAGCTTAGTCTGAAATGGGACCCATAATCACGAAACTATACTCTTTCAGCCTCATTTGGTTTTCCTTTGATCTTCCCTTCCTTCATGTGAGTTTCTTGTGAATTCTTTTCACTGTATAAATAAATGTTTAACATAAAGAGTAAGCCCTGGTGGGAAATTACTCTGCGTACTTACTATTTGAAAGTACCTACGTTGCACAAATCTAGCCACCTCGATCATATACGTGAAAGAACCTAGGAAAAGTAGAAGGCCTGGGCAATTAACAACGAGACTAAGGAGTAGTGCAAAAGCGATATCACCTGGGCAAAAAGAAAGCCACAGCAATGATCTTAGATCCCTCTAGAGAAAGAGTGAGGTCCAACCGAATGGCTCTTGAAATCCTACTTTATAACACGATAATCTGGTCTTGCAGATGTGCATTTCCCAAACCCTTTGATGTGAGGAAGGGGTCCTCCTGGGAAAGCCATGCTACTAACTAGATACAGTCGGGAAATCCGTTTGAAGGGTTAAGAGACGGTCCTCGAGGCGATGTCGAGTTGTTACCCACCGAGTGGTTCATCTTTATCTCGCCACTCACGGAAGGGACGAACACAATGAAAAGTCAACGCAGAAGGAAACATTGTCCCACGGAGAGTTATCGCGATATGAGCCAAATGCAGGGTGAAACACATCCGGATCGTGTTGAACTGTTGGCTACGTTGCGAGCTTCTTCCTCCCTGTTTCGTTGACGTGTACTGACGATAGGCGCGGGAGGGTTCCGGCGGTTACCTCAGGGTGCCGCCCAAATAGTAAAGTGAACAACTCATTTACATGTCGTCAGTGAAATGTGTAACAATGCAGTAGGAGCAGTGTGGCAGCAACAACAACAAGAGGTGAGTGCAGGCGAAAGGGGAAGAATGATGAAGGGAAGCAATGACCTGAGGAGGGCGAAGCAGAGCCGTTTACATCCAAGGTGATTGAAAATGTCTGCAAGAGCTGGGCAGAGAGAGCAATGGAGAGACAGTGAGTGAACTCTGAGACAAAAAGAGCAGCATGGACGTTGTTGATGATGAGCGGCCAGAGCAGTTGGCAGCGAGCACTTGACTGCTGGGACTGTAAAAGCATCACCTGCTCCCCCTGTCATGATTTGACTCCTCACATATCGGCACATGGCACGTGCCCCGAATATTCCCCCCGAAGATTCCCCTGCCTTCAATCCCGGACACACTAGGTATCTTTTTAATCTCGCCTGTGTTTTTGGAGCTCCAGATTTTAGATTTTCTTAAGGAATACTCAAAATTTGTTGCACCATTAAATGCGTGCATCTCATTGGCTAGTCGGTTTTACAATTTAGACTACCTACATGGGCACCATCACCTCTGGCCCAAAATTGGTTGCGAATTGCAATGCATCCTCCTTCCCTCACTAGTTCACACCAGCTCAACCAATAAAATTATACAAAAGTAGGCCTCTCGAGCTTTCATGTACTGCTACCAATGCATGCTCAGCCAATGGGAGCTGCTTGCTGCCTCGTCTCCTCCATCCTCGCGTGACCGTACTCCCTCGAACTCAAACAGAGAACTATGGGCCATGCATGATCATGCCCTAAGTCATACTATTTTCGCTTATATTAGAATAGATCTCCAACGACTTGAGGCCTTAATTTCAACTACCGTGCCATGCGTGGAGCTCTACTCTAACCTTCTTTCTTAGGGCGTTTTATGGACTAGAGCCGTCCATGGTGCATTGAATGCATCTAGGCCATGCGTTGGACAAGGGCAAGCAATCTTGCCCGTCCATGATGCGTGAACTATGCCCGTCATGCACTAGTTTATAAACACCCTTAAGTACGGGAGATACTTAGCTTTAATTACAATCTTGGGAGCCTCTCTCTATTAGTTTCCCTTTTAGCCCATGACGTGCTTAGGGTGGTGGGTACACACTTCTCAATGTCGGCTCATGTAAGAGAAGGGGCAAGGGCATTGTGTGGTTACACACTAAGTGGGCTAAGGGGCAGACATTGTATGGTTACACGCTAAGTGGAAGCATATTACAAAAAATGGTAATAATACTAACAAGCAAGCATGATGCCCCACTTGGTTATGCACGGTGCAAGGTTTAAATCCCTATAAGCGCATGGGCGGGGGATGCACAAGGAGTTGAGGCTGCCCAACCTCATGGCTATATCAAGATTATGCAAAGTGTTTGCGCATCAAAGACAAAATTTATTGATGAAGTATGGCATCTTGGTTTTTTCTTTCTTCTTGACGTGTATTTTGTGCATGATAATATTTTTGTGGCCCTCATAATTTTATTCTAACAAAACCATCGCACCAAGCACCTTTCTCTTTCCACTTATACTATAACTACATGCGCTTAGTGGGAATCTAGCTTTTTGAGAGAATCTTTCTTTTGAGTGTTATTGAGTGAGCGCATTTCAAAAAAAGTGCTTGGGCACTTGTCATCACTTGCTTTTGAAGATGATTTTTGTCCTTTCCGTAACCCATTTGATATAGTCCTTGTATTAAGTGAAATGGATAGGTGAATGCTACTTATATCGTGCAATTATTGAAATGGATAGGTGAAAGGTACTTATATTGTACCATCATTTATCTCTCCACTCTACTTTCAAATCAAAAGTGTAGCCATGATGCCATTAATATAGAGCTTTGGTATTCCAAAGCATATGAGCATGCTTTGTTCCACTTTTAATCTAGTGTAAGCGCATGTGAGATGAAATTGTTTTATTGTCAAGTTGTATCTTAAACAAGGTAAATGATATATATCTATCATTCATTAGGCCTGCCTATGGGTGAGTGAAATGCTTAAGAGAGAGCATAAAATTGGAGGCATGAAAAGGAAAGAGTGTACAAAGAGTAATGCAAATGGTTCAGAAGTCAACAAGATGAATTTCATTCATGTGGCACAGAGAGAGAGAGGGGGGGGGGCCTAGAGAGGAGAAGAAGAAGAAGAGAGAGAGAGAGAGAGAGAGAGAGAGAGAGAGAGAGAGGAAGGAGAAAGAAAGGAGAGAGAAAAGATGAAGAGAAAGGGGAGAGGGGAGAGAGAAGAAGAGAGAGAGAGAGGGAGAGAGGGGGGGCAGGCCAAAGAGGACGAAGCCATTAAATGGGACAAAAGGTAAACAATTAAGGAAGTTGGTGCATGGTTGTGTGAGGCATGGCGGGTGTGGACATTAGGTTCATTGGTAGCTTGTGCATGGTTGACACCTGCCTCGAGGTGGTGCTTGGGAGCTGCAGCTCCCTGAAAAGATGACGAAGTAACCCGAAGTCTAGGAGGGAAATGAGTGCAAGGAGAGGCATGAGAGTAGTGCATTGAGAGAAGAGTCTACCATGGGGGAAGATGCGGGAGTGCAGGTCGAGAACGATGTCGAATCTATGTCCTACATGGAGGCTTTGGCCGAGAAGCTACTAGCGGGGTTCACCCCGCTAAAAATGGAGGAGGCCAAAAGGATTCTACATGGTGAAGCCGCATGACCTAAAAGGGAAGTATCTACGAAAGGCTGGTACGAGGCAGGCCAAAAGCATGCGATCCAATGTCAGCTCCAAGTGGAAGATATTAGGCTCGAACTCGAGAGGAAGTGCATACTTCTTTTTCACTAGTCAGATTCCATCGCTGAAGGAACTCCAACATTTCTTGGTATTCGAATGTGGCATTCTTGCATCAGCGTATGTGGCGAGATTCTTTAGTAAAGGCTTCTTCTTGGTATGCTTCGTGTTGGAAATCCTCTAGAACGATAAGTTGGGTAGGACTTATATGTTTGCAGATGCCTCAGTGCTTGTCATTCCCTGGAACGCTACGTTCTTTGTCGACAAGTTTCTTTACCATGACTGTCCAGTGTGGGTGGATTATCCTAGTCTGCCTTCATGTCTGGGTGACTCTCTTGAAAGAATGGCCTCTACGTTGGGTAAAGTTATGCTCATTCCTCTAGCTGTTGCAAGAGCTCCATTTGGGCTACACCAGACTACATCAAGATCACTTCCCTCAAAGGATTGTCAATTGCCCAACAAGTCAGGTTTGGCCCTTTCTTGGATTCCTTTTTTATCTGCAAGTAGACTAGACACTTTGCAAAGGAATGCACGGAGAAACCTGTGAATACAACTCTGGTCCAAACAGAACAGGTTGTGTCACCCCCAAAATCGAACATGCAAGATGAGGTACCCAACCAAACAAATGGTAATCAATCAGTCCAGTGGATTCGACAATTCATGAGCGAAGGTGATCATGGTTTGAAAGCGTACAACAAAGGGTCAACTGAACAATGTAGGGTGGTGGGTAAAAAATGTAAGTCAAAGCTGGTTGGCTCCAGTGAAAAGCCAATGTGAGATATCGAATTGGTGCATGAAGTTTCCTCAGACTTAGACAAAGAACGGGTGGAGAAGGATCAGATCTTCATTCCTCACAGCTTTTAGAGACGGCAGTGGGAGAATTGCATGGCGATGAAGACCTCTCTGAAGCAAACCACAAGAAGTGCATGTTGGAGGAGAAGGCTCATGAAGATTCGCAGGGTCCACTTCAAGATGAGGACTGGGTGAACTCAGTTGTATTGGCCCACCTCAATCCTCCAACCCCCAAAAGTCTCTCCAAGAGAATTAAGGAGGTGGCCACGTCGACAGGCATTGGGAAAGAGAAGGGGTTTAATTTCTTCATAGATTCTTACAGTGTCCTTACTCAATAATCAAGGCATGGCTACGAGCAATGGAGGTGGTGATTATGTCATGGAATATAAGGGGATGGTGTGACAAAGGTAAACAGAAAGGCTACATTAAAATGGTGAAATTTTTGAGACCGCACATTCTTCTTCTTCAAGAATTGAAATGTGGACCGGATGATGAATGGTGGTTCGAATGTCAACGCTTGGGTTTCGAAGTGTTTGCCAATTTTCCTTATAAAGGAAAGGGAGGTGTAGTGGTTTTTATTCAAGGTAATCTCAACTCGAAGGAGCTCTACAGGAATGAGGGGGGACTATTGTTGTTGCGGTCTCGGTATCCGAATATGCGATTGTTTTTCAAGTGGCTTCAGTGTATGGCCCCCACACCCCCCAAGAGAGAGTCAATTGTTGGGAGCATCTCGAATCATCCATGGAAGGAGAACATTGGCTAGTAGGAGGTGATTGGAACTTCACCTAACGATAGATCGCATGTTTCAGGTATGGAGCAGGATGCATGGGAACACTAAGTGTAGAGTAAAGGTCTATTGGACTATGTTGAGCTAGACGCGAAAGGTTTGGCGGGATTTTCCTAGTCAAATCGTCGAAAGGGCGATGAATTCAGAGCTGCAAGGCTAGACAAAGTTTATACCTTAGAAGAAGGGGGGCAGCTAAAGAGCCTGATGCATGGTGAACTAGTTTTGGGCACTGGCCTTTTTGACCACTTGCCGCTCATTTCGTCCTTTTGCATGCCAATGGCGGCAGGGAGGTCGCTTGATATCCCCTTCAAATTTAAGAAGAGTCACTTGGATTCTAAGAAATTCTATCGAGAGATTAGGCAGCTATGGGCTGAGCACAAGACACACATCACAGACCCGTGCGATGGGTGGGATGCCACCATTCGACAGGTGTATGTCAAAGCAAGGGACTTTGAGTGCCAATTTAGGGAGAAAAGGAAAAAAGACATGGATAGTCTCGTCCTAGCATGGAAAAGTATTGGGGCGGCTCTGACAACAAATCCTACTGACCCATATCTGGCTACATTTATGGTTGAGGTGGAATCAGCTTTGCAGGTGACAGAGTGTGAAGGGGCCGAATGGGCTAGAGTGAGAAGTAGGCAGTTATGGCTACTATCGGTTGGGGACTGGCCGTCCAAGTTTTTCTTCCAAGTAGTAAAAACGAAGCATGAAAGGGAATTGGTGGATAGAGTAATGGACAAGGGAGGTCAATTGGTCACAGAGTTCTGGCATGTGACAGAGGTGTTCAAAAGTGACTTAAGTGCTATTGTGGGTGAGGACACAGTGCAAGATTACCCTTGTTGAAGGGAAGTGATAGAGTTGATGGAAGCAATTTGCCTCGGAATCTCAAAGTATCAGTGTGAAGTTCTAGCCCTTGACCCTTTACTACAAAGGAGTTGGAGGAAGCACTCGCAGCTATGGAGAATGACAAGGCGCCTTGACCGGACGGCCTCCCGACTAAGTTCTTCCAGGAATTCTAGGATGTGCTCAGTAATGATTTGAGAGATATGGCTAACACTACGATGGAGATCCTTATATGAGGATGTCAATGTTGGTCTTGTTAAGATCTTCCCCAAAAGACAAACCCACATCAAAGTTGGTGATTGGCGGCCTATAACCATGTTGAATACAACATATAAAGTGATAGCTAAAGCTCTTGTAATCAGAATTCGTGAAGTGTGTGCATATATACTTCATAAGGAGCAGAGCGGGTTCATGAAAGGCCGGGACATCTTCGACAATATCCTAAACATCTCGCTTGCATTGGATCATGTAATGAACACTGGTCAACAAGTAATCCTCTTTGGCTTCGATCTTGATAAAGCTTATGATAGGGTGAGGTGGGAATTTATCCTTGCTGTAATGGACAACTTGGGTTTTGGGGATGGTTGCTGCCTTCTTTAGCAACACTTCTGCTATCCTCTGTCTTAATGGTGGCATGGTAGGCACCTACTCCCTCAAGCGCTCCATCTGTTTCCCCTTAGCCCCTCTTCTCTCTGCTATCTACACTGTTACGTTCATTCATCAGATTAAGACTACGGTTGCCCATGGTAACGTCAAGGGAGTGTCCCTTCCCATAGGGGATCAACTAGTCACCTAGCTCTTTGCGAATGACACAGTGGCCTTCTCCGTCTCGGTAGAGTCAAGTGTAAGGTGCCTTCTAGGTATTACGGATAGGTTCTGTTGGGCCTGTAGGTCACAATGTAGTTTGGCCAAAACCTTTGCTATTAAAACCAATCCGATCCACTGCGAGCTTAGTTGAGTGAGTTGCAAGTACACTTCATTCTGAGAGGTGAGGTTGTTAGATATCTAAGTGCCCCACTGGGTATTGGGGTCTCTATTAAGCAAAGAGTTAATTGTTTCATGGAGAGAATTAAGGGGAAACTAAAGGCATGGCATGGTCTCCAACTAAGGTGTAATGCAAGAGTCCTAATCATCCAGCTTATTTTGTCTTCCACATCGACTTATTTAGCTACCATATGGCACTTCTCCAAATCGAATTAGGACAAGTTTGAATGGCTACTTTGGTCCTTTCTATGGGTTGAGTATGTAGGGAAGAGAAAGCTTCACCATATTCCTTAGGATCCCCTCAAATCCCCAAAGCTACATGGTGAGCTTGGCATTCCGGACGTGCATCTACAAAACCAGTCTCTTATCTGCGAAAGGCTTCCATGTCTGTTCAATGGTCGCGCGCCATGGGTCAACATTTTGAAGAAATTAATCGAGAAGGGGAGCAGTCAAGGCTTGGGCGCTTGGCCAGATCTTACTTGGTATGATTGTTTGATCTTTGGTTTTTCCTTGAAGATAGTGGGTTCACATCTAGCTGCATGTTTTATTGTAGCTTCGAAGGAGGGGGTCAATTTTCTCATGTGTACGGCTTTTTGGGATGAGCCATTTGGTTTGCATGATGTGATAAGGGCCAAGAACCTCTCCAGGAAACAGTTTCGCAGGTAGGCTAATCTGTGGGATGCAAAAGGTGCTGACTAGTGTTCTATTAAGTGGCTCTCGGAGCAAGTGCCTCTAACCCTGGGGAAAAGAGGTCTTCTTCAAGTAGTTCTAGACCACCTTCAAGATGGGTGGCGTACTAATACAGTGTTATCGTCATAATGGCAGGATAATCAATGGGCAGTTGGTGTAACTCACCTCAGAAAAATCTAGGCCAAGATAGTGTATCACCGGATGTGGCAGGAGTCATCAACCCCAATGGACCTTGATGAAAAATGGCAGCTCTAGAAGAGGACAAGCTTGGTAGGTTAAAAGGATGAAAACCATTTGGAAGAGTTGTGTAGCATGTAAAGCCATATTTTTGTTATGGAAGGTTGCACATCAATGGTTACCAATTCGAGGTAAGCTGTCTAAACATCTCCCTGTCTCTCTGATTTTCCCTCTATATAACAATCCCTATAATTCATGAGTCATCTGATGTGGCATTGCCCCATTGCACATGAGGTGTGGTTCAAAGTAGAAAGGGCAATTCATGAGCTAGAATCATGGTCAAATTCTATCAGGGTACGAATTGGAGGATGGTGCTCTTGGGAGATGATGCCCGGTTACCATTGACTCTGGCTGCATGTTGGCCTTACATCTGTGCGGCGATTCTCCTGGCAATCTGGGAGTATCAAAACAGCTTGGTCTTCAATCATAGGAAGGAGGGTGATGGCAAGGCGGAGGCGGACCAAGGGGCTCCTTAGAGATTTTGGATGGGTCTTATCTCATAAGGCCCCAGTGTTAGCAGAAACCTTCTTTTGATTGTTGTGCACATTAAATCGTGATATCTCTTGCTATATGCAGTGAAGGCAGAGAGTGTGTGCCTCATTTTGTTTGCCAATTTTTGTACTTGGTCTTTTTAGGGCTTGACCAGCCCCTTAATATATTCGGCAATTCTGAAAAAACAAAGGTTGTATCTAAAAAGGCCATGATATTGATGTAGCTAAAAATACTGTCTATGTAGAATTCATGAAACATGAGCAAACACGTAGCCAAGTCTATTTAAGTGCTTGGGCTCTAAATTTAATTTGTGAAACATGTGCAAACACGTAGCAAGTCAATTTTAAGAGATTGAGCTCTAAACTAAATTCATGAAACATCAGCAAACACGTAACCAAGTCTATTTTAAGTGCTTGGGCACTAAACTTAATTCATGAAACATTAGCAAACATGTAGTTTCAGTGCTTGGGCTCTAAACTTGTTTGAGTGATGGAAGAACCTTATGCCAATTTCAAAATGTAATTCAATAATTGAACCATTTTTTGAGAATTATCAAAACTCATCAAATGTACAAACCACATCTTTTGAATTAGATCGTTTGCATCCTTAGCTCTTGGTATATAAACATTCATTGTATCTTTTCTAATTTATTCCCTCCTTTTTAATTGTGATGATCAACAGGTGACCTTGGGTGTCCAATGCAAAGTGGGGTGTCCCAATGCAAAGTGGGGTGTCACTCAAAATGCTGTGAAGACCCTGACATAGAGGTGCAAGTTGTTTCTCGGTGACCTACATCATGCATATCATCAATAGAGCTTGCCAATAGGGTGAATCCAGATGGTTGCAGGGGCAAAAGATGGTTGTGTTGAAAGGTAGATGGGTGATGATGCAACAAATGAGGAGGAAAAAACTAGGGTCAAATAATATATTTATGGCCTCTTGGAAAGGCAGGGTGAAAGATTTCAAATCGATAGATGGTAAGAAAGGTGTTGAGGAAATACTAGTCGAGCATATACATATGCACAAT
This sequence comes from Dipteris shenzhenensis, assembly GCF_047967505.1. Lineage (NCBI taxonomy): Eukaryota > Viridiplantae > Streptophyta > Polypodiopsida > Gleicheniales > Dipteridaceae > Dipteris > Dipteris shenzhenensis. Next base: position 27,602,484 of record NC_141622.1, on the reverse strand, counting down.
GAACTTGTATTACATGGTTATCCAGATTATCTTCCACGGCACAGGCCCGATTGTGAGTTATGAAACCTTTCAATCTCAGATTGGTAGTTTTAGTGTATGTTTCACTTTTAGATCTATAGCCATCATCATATGCAAAATGGAAGCCGGTGGAGTGCATTTTGGGATTCTTGGATGTGTTGCATGAAGCAATAAGAGAATTACAATATCAAGGCAGATCTACAACTCAATTAGCTTACACACGTATCTTTATTTACAACCACTTCATAAATTGTTTGACAAAGGAAAGACTCATAGTGTGTTGAAGAAACAAGATCTTTCACCATGGAATACGATAGGCTAGCCAGTGCCTCCTAGTAGAGTGACATAAACATATAGGGGCAAGCTACTGGGACATACAGACTCTCTCAAGAGTGTTGCATTGCAATATGAGTTAAATTTTAAAATTGTTTACATAATTGTTTAATGTTTAAAACTAGTTACACTTCAAGTTTGCAAAGACCCAAGCTGGCACTCTCCTCTCCCAGGAGCTATATGTTACAACTTACATTGAATTGTGAAAATTTGGCATAGATTTATTTTAAGTTTGAAGAAACGCAACCTTGCACTGATCTCTTCGAAAAGTTGTGTTATAGTTTGAGTCAAATCCTAATGTTTTGCATAGTTTCATTCATGCTCATGCTCATCTCTCTTTAGAGTTGTGTGTTATAATTTGGGTTTAATTCTAAATGTTTTTCATAGTTTGATTTTCAGCTTGTAAAGACCCACACTGGCACTCATCTGCCTTGAGAGTTGTGTGTTATAGGATTAGTTAAATTCAAAATGTTTTGCATAGTTTTGCTTTAGTATGTAAAGGCCTAGGCTACAGATAGAATCCTAATACTCGTAGAATGGGCATGAGTGTGATGCTCAAAAACAAAATTAATTAATAAGAAATATATACCCTAGGGCAACACAAGTATTCACCTCTGTTCAAAGTCCAATCCTCCACATAAAAGCATCTCCTATTTGCACGAAAATAGGAGCGATGGTGAGAGTGCTCTGAATGGAAGCAAGAACGGAAGAGGGAGAGAGAGAAACAGAGAGCCACACAAGTTTTGGTGGGTGCAAAACCACCCTAATCTTCTTTTTCATTCATTTATATATGTGTTTGAGTATTGTACATAACCGGGGTAAAGGCATAGTGACCTTTAACCCCCACAACCTCCCACTTAAAGGACAATGTGCCTTTAAGGGAGAACAACCAGTGAGCATACTATCCAATGCCCATCAATACACGACAATACTCAAACTGCTGACTAGGTAGACTCTTCGTCAGCATATCTGCAGGGTTATCATCTGTATGAACCTTGACAAGCTCTATGCACTTGTCCTCAAGTACCTCCCTGATGAAATGGTATCTGACCTCAATGTGTTTGGTCTTTGCATGAAAGACCGGATTCTGTGCTAGCTGAATAGCACTCATGGAATCACTATGCAATGTCGGTACACCTATATGAATCCCCAAATCTCCCACTAGCCGATCAAGCCATATAGCCTCCTTGCAACCCTTTGTGGCTACAATATACTCAGCCTCTGTGGTAGACAAAGCCAAGCACTTCTGTGCACGAGACATCCACGACACTGCACCACCTGCAAAGGTGAACACATAACCAGAAGTGGATCTCCTACTATCCACATGCCCTGCATAGTCTGAGTCTGTGTACCCAAGTACACGCATGTCTCCTTTACCAAAGTAGATGCACATCTCCTTGGTACCCTTCATGTACCTCATGATGCACTTAACTGCCTCCCAATGCCTCTTTCTAGGATTAGCCATATACCGGCTAACAACTCCCACTACTGCAAATGCAATGTCTAGTCTAGTAGCTATCATAGCATACATAAGACTGCCAACCGCTGATGCATAAGGAACCTTGGCCATTATGGCCCTTTCCTCATTTGATTTGGGACTATCTGTATGACTCAGTTTCACATATGGAGGCAATGGAGTACTCACTGCCTTCCCCCCCTCCATATTGAAACGCTGCAATACTTTTGTAACATACTCTTTTTGTGAAAGCCAAAGGAGTTTCCTACTCCGATCACGCGTGATGCGCATACCAAGAATATGACCTGCAAGTCCCAAATCCTTCATATCAAAGGCCTCATGCAACTTGGCCTTTAATGCATCTAGCTCATAAGTATTCTTGCTAGCCAATAGCATATCATCCACATATAGTGCCAGGATTATCAGGCTACTATCCTTAGCCCTTTTAGTGTAGAGGCAGTGTGATCAATTTCACTCCTTCCAAAACCCTAGGACTGAATGAAAGCATAAAACTTCTGATACCATTCTCTAGGCGCTTGCTTAAGACCATAGAGACTCTTCTTCAGCTTGCAAACTAAATGCTCTTTGCCCTTGTCTTCAAAGCCTTCCGGCTGCACCATGTAAATTTCCTCATGCAAATCCCCATGCAAGAAAGCTGTCTTTACATCCATCTGCATAAGCTCCATATCCTCTACTGCCACTAGTCCAAGCATGCATCTAAGTGTGGTCATCTTCACAACCGGAGAGAATATCTCATCAAAGTCCACACCCTTCTCTTGCTTGAACCCTTTAGCAACCAAACGGGCCTTGTACCTAGGCACATCATCACCTGTGACCTTCATTTTGTAGACCCATTTACATGGCAATGCTTTCTTTCCATGTGGCAAAGAAACCAAGTCCTAAGTCTTATTCTTCATAAGTGAACTCATCTTTGATTGCATAGCATACTCCCACTTGCGTTGATCCTTGCGCATCATAGCCTCTTTGTAGCAAGAAGGCTCCCCGCAATTAGTAAGCATCACATAGTCTACCCCTGGAACAAACTTATCAGGCGGTCTAGACACTCTACAAGATCTTCTCAAGGGCATTTCAGCTTGCTGTCCCACCTGCATATCAGCCACATTTGGCTCATCATTTCCACCAATAGATGATCCATCATCTACCCTTGATTGTATACCTGTGGGAGTACTTGGTGGTACCATTTCTTGCACATTTGGTGCATGAACAACTTGCTGTCTATCAACATATGCAGGTGGATTCACATCCTGGAAAGTGATTCTCCTCATTTCCACATCCCTCATGGGTGCCTTATGCATCTTCTTCTCATTGAAGACCACATCATGGCTGCGTATGATCTTCTTTGCTTCTGGATCCCAGAGACGATAGCCCCTCTCTCCACTTTCACCATAACCCAGAAAGATGCATTTCCTAGACTTAGGATCTAGCTTCTTTCGAAGCTCTTTTAGCACATGTGCATATGCCTCACACCCAAATATATGCAAATGAGAGTAAGAGGGCTTCTTGCCACTCCATGCCTCTTCAGGAATACCACCATCCAAACTCTTACTAGGTGATCTATTGATCACATGCACTGCAGTCTTCATTGCCTTAGCCCAAAAACCACTAGAAAGACTTGCATTGTTCTTGAATGGTACGGTTCATCTTTTCTGCAATTGGATTTTGCTCTAGAGTACGAGGGGATGTGAGCTCCCTCTTAATCCCACGTGTATCACAGAAATGCTGAAAGTCACGAGAGAGATACTCTCCACCATTGTTAGTCCGTAGGCATTTAAGCGTTCTACCTGACTGATTCTTAACCAAGGTCAGCCATTTTTGAAATACCTGGAACACATCACTCTTCTAAGCTATAGCATAAGCCCACACTTTCCTAGTTGCATCATCAATGAATGTCACATAGTATTCAGCCCTGCCTAATGACCGTGTAGGCATGGGACCACATACGTCTGAATGCACCAAATCAAGCATTTCAAACTCTTTCTTTCCCCTTCTTTTATGGGCTGATTTATTCTGCTTCCCATAGAGACAATGCTCACAAAATTCAAAATCAGAGAAACTCAAATGCGGTACATAACCCAAATGGCATAAGAGTTTCATTCCATTCTGGCTCATGTGCCCCAACCTACAATGCCACAAAGAAGTGCTTGGCTGCTCGGTTATTGTAACAACATGATCAAATACCCCTGATACATGTAAGGGATACAAAGTCCCACACTTGGCACCCCTGGCCAAAAGCATAGAGCCCTTCTGAATTTTCCAACTCTGAAAGCCAAAAGTGGTGTGAAAACTAGCATCATCTAGCTGACCCACTGAAATAAGACTCTTAGTCATCTTAGGCACATGTCTCACATGTTTTAAAACAAATGCAGACCCATTTGCAAAAGAAAACTTTATGTCACCTGCTCCCACTATATAACATGCATAGTCATTTCCAAGATGCACACAACCTATCTTTCCACTGTCATAAGTGGAGAACCATTCCCTATGGGGAGTAACATGGAATGAAGCACCAGAATCCAAAATCCAATCCTGGGAATATGCATCATCTGAAGTGGTAAGCAACTTTGCAGATAAACTAGACATGAAGAGAATGTCATTGTCACTATCATGTGTGACTGCATTGATCTCCTCGATCTTCACTTTTCCTTTGTCCTCCCTTGGACTCTCTTCCTTTTGATTTGCACCACAATTTGCATTCTTTTTCTTATCCTTTTGCTCTCTTTTTAGCTTGTAGCAATCCTTTTTCATATGGCCCTTCTTGCCACAGTGGTAACACTCAACGTTCCGTGCCCTAGATTTGCTACGAGACTTCACTCTTTCTTGGGACTTCCCCCTGAACTATGATCTACCCCTTTGCACATTTCAGGCTGCATCCTGCTTGTTGCCATCCATAGACTTCCGTTTAATCTCCTCGGCCAACAAGCTACCCACAACATCATCAAATTTCAGTACTCAACCAGGTGCAGAGTTACTGACAGCTGTACGGAAGGTATCCCATGAGGATGGCAATGAACATAAGAGAAATATTGCCTTAGTCTCCACATCAAAATTCATCTTCTGAGCCTAAAGCTGGCTGAAAATAATATTGAATTCATTCAAGTGAGAAGCAATGGAGACCCCTTCCTTCATCTGCAGCTCAAACAACCTCATCATGAGGTAAACTTTATTAGAGGCACTTTCCTTTTCATAAGTGGCACACAGTTTCTTCCACAAATCTTCCGTAGTCTGCTCATTTACTACTGTGAAATAAACTTACTCTGCAAGATGAAGTCTAATAGTAGACTTTGCTAATGCATCCAACTCATTCCAATCATCCTCATACATATTTGCAGGCTTAGCTTCAATCCCTGCCAAGGGTTTAATCTACTTCTTTTGAATAAGCACATCCCTTATTTGTTCTTTCCACAAAGAAAAGTTTGTCCCATCAAACTTTTTAATGCTGAAAAACTCCTTTTCAGCCATGGAAGAGGATGCCATGATGCAAATGAAACAAAATCCCAAATGCTAGTACTTGCAAGAGAGAATCACACCAAATACCAGGTGCACCCAAATGTGTATGCCACAATAGAGTGAAATATCACCAAAACTCAAAGCTCAAAGCATCAAAAGATGCATCTGACTCATGTGCATATACTATGCATCCATATGAGCAAATCTGGCCCAAAAGAAAATGCCAATAAGTGCCAAATGACTCAAGCATAAACACCGTCCACTGGCATATGCATCAATAATATCTCATCCAAGAGAGCATAGCACTATCAATGCATCATCTGCAATGTGTCAAAGCTGTCCCTCAGCATAAAATAGCATCCATGTGCAAAGCATTCATAAAAAATAGCATCCCACAAGGCAATTTGGGCCTATCAGCGCATCCAATAAGGACCGCAATGCATCTAAATGGCCTATAAATCATCCATTGCAACCCAATGCATACCACGAATAAGCGCACACACTGCTCAAACTGCAACCAGAGTGATCTGCATAAGGTATGCTCAAGAAATCATAGTCCCACGGTAATAACCGCTACTGAATATAGAACCTGAGATGCCTCAAAACATGGGCACCATTGCATAATCGGAATTAGCAAGAAAATCTGCAAATATCTCTCTTCTACCAGAACTCCAAAATCCCAACCGATGAGTGAGAAATGGGAGTCAACACTTATCCACTGCCATGTGGCATAAATCTAAGGTTTCAAAACCTTAGAATGAAAAATGCATAACAGAGAGATGAAATCAAATACAGAGAGATCTATAACTCTGAAAATCCTCCACCGAATCATGCAAGAACTGACAGGTAGGGGTTTTTGGGCGTCCGAAATGCAATGGGATAGACGGTTTTGGAAACCGTGGTCTCAATCACTGGGTCCAACACACGGACTGAAAAACGTTTTTGGAAACAGAGCTGTTTGTAAACTCCACCGGAGTGCAAATGATGAGCAACATAGAAGTTTTAGTACCTCCTGAGTCCACCAGAACTGACAGATCTGCAAATGGTTGCTCCAAACTTGAGTTCCAACACCCGGGCAAAAAACGCAGAAACTGACACAGTGAGTCAGAAATCCAATGAAATGATCCCAGATTCAAGAATGAAGGTGTTTCCAAGCTCCTGAAGTGAAGTGGACACCAAAAGCAAGCAATAGTTGCCTCTACAAGTCAATATGGAGTCTCTGTCATCGAACGGAATAGGGAAAAGCTCAAAAAACGACTTTTTCTTCTTTGAAAACACTTAACAGGCTCTCAAAACCACTTCGCAAAACCAAAGTGACTTTTCCAAAGGTTCCTCCAAGGTCTCTACACACTTGGATGCAAGTAAAGTCACCCACAAAGCTTCCCACAGAGCTTCTCCTTCCAGAGCTGCTGAGCTTCAAGCATTCACGCACGCTCAGGTAGATCACCCGGGCTCTGATATGAGTTGAGAGTGCTCTCAACGAAAGCAAGAACGGAAGAGGGAGAGAGAGAAACAGAGAGCCACACAAGTTTTGGTGGGTGCAAAACCACCCTAATCTTCTTTTTCATTCATTTATATATGTGTTTGAGTATTGTACGTAACTGGGGTAAAGGCACAGTGACCTTTAACCCCCACAGATGGCAAGGCATGAAAAGCATCAATAACCTAACAATCTCTACCTTTGGACCGAAAATGAATGCATTCCAGGAAGCTCTCTCAAGAAAGTGGATGCGACCTTCCCTTCACCCTCTTTTGTTTATAGGCAATCCACCATGCTGAAGGCACCTCCAATGACTCAATAATCAACAATATGGACCCAAGAGAGCAATTCCTTTCATAAAACAACAGTTTTTTTGTCTATTATTGAGAGCATAGTTGTGAGGAAGCTTCTCTTACATCCTTTGTCAACAAGTGTTGTCTCTGTGCCAACATGGACTTAGGTAGCACAAAATGTGTGTGTAGAGTATGGCAAAGCTCCGCTTGTACTTGCATAAGGCTAGGAATAATCCCTCTTAGGAATCCAACTTGCATGTTCTACATGCAAGTCCTACATGCATGTTCTGCATGCGAGTTCTCTATGCAACTCCTACATGCAACATGCAGCTTGCAACTCCTACATGCAACTTCTAGATGCAAGTTCTATATGTAGAGAGAGAATGCCTTACAATTCCTACATGCAAAGAGAGAAGCTCTCCAACTTGTATAAAAACCACATAATGGAATGAAGCAGACACTCTTTGGGGCATTATGTTGACTTCTACTTTGGTATTCCAAGCACTTGTCTCCAAGTGTCCATGCTTCCTTGCACTCCATGTCCAAAACCATGTTCTAACCTTGTAACTCCTCCTCCCCTCTCCTCCAACATTGCAACCCATCCTCTCCCTCCTCCTTCTCCCTCCTCCTCCTCCCTCCTCCTCCTCCCTTCTCCCTCCTCCTCCCTCTTCCTCCTCCCTTCTCCACCCTCTCCTCCCTCCTCCTCCTCCCTCTCCTCCTCCCTTCTCCTCCCTCCTCCTCCCTCTCCTCCTTCCTTCTCCTCCCTCCTTCTCCCTCCTTCTCCTTCCTTATGCTCTTACACCTTCTTTCTCTCCCACTCCTATGCTCCCCCTAAACCCTTAGTCCCTCAACCCTTGACCACCATGATCTACGAGGGAGAGGAGTTCTCCACCATGTACTCTACCCTGAACCTTGGATCCTCCTTCTAACTCTTAAACCCCTTCTGAACCTTGAAACCTCTTCTGAAGCCTGGAACCTCTTCTAAACTTTGGAACCTCTTTTTGAACCTTGGAACCTCCTTCTAAACCTTGAACCTCCCTCTAACCCTTAAACTCCTCCTCAACCCTTCAATCCCCAATGAAGCCGAAAGCCTTCATTACCCCAACCATGATGATGCACGTTCCTTTCACACATGCATGCACTATGTTTACTTATTACACTTAAGCCTACATCTCTCACTGGAATATGACCCGAGGTCCTAAGCTATACTTATACTAAAAATGACAACACCAAAATATTTGTAGGTGACAAGAATCCTCGGAACCCTACATACTGAGAACACCTTGCTCTTCCTGCGAAAAGCCATGGGAAAGTGTGCCAACATTTGGTGCCATGCTGGGGAGACTAGCGTCTTAAGTAACGAGTAAACATACGCAAGTATGTGTAAAAAACAAACTACTAAGAACTTTCATGAACATAACACTCAAGGGCAATGAGAGTAAAGTTTTTTTCCCAACTTTAGCCAATCATATCAACCCTGAGCATCAACCTTGGGTTACTATCTTAAGAAATTTTCTTTATTTCTTAAAAAGAAGCCAGTTCAAGAGCAAATCAGGCTAGTAATGGACACCAATATGTAGAGCTTGCAATTTTGAACATTTCACCTTTTTGCAGAAGAGTGATCTGAGCTAACCATGAAAAGTTATGGCCTGAGAAGAGTTTAGGGTTTAAACCCTAACCCTACACCCATTCCTATAAAAGCCCACTCCACCCCCTCATTCTTCTTCTTCCACATCTAGCTTCCATCCTCTTCCCCATTTCGAGCCCTACGCAAGACCCTCCTCCCTCTCCATCGACCACCACCCTACTCCCGTCCTCACATGGTGAGTTATTTTGTGCCCTTCTCGCAGTGATAACCTAGCCATCCACCCACTGTCCATTCACCGTCAACAATCCTGTTACATCGAGAAAGACTTGGAGAGTGTTACAGGTGACTCCCTTTGAAATTCTATCTAAGATTTTCGTCCGTCAAGTTTCCATGCCCCCCCTCCCTGCCCCTCCTCCTCTCCAACCCCCCCCCCTCCCCCTCCCCCTCCACTCCCCCCATGCCCCCCATCTCCCCCCCCTCCTCTCCACCCCCCTGCCCTGCCCCCCATCTCCCCCCCCCCTCCTCTCCCCCCCCCTGCCTCCCCCCCCCTCCTTCCCTCTCCACCCTCCCCCCCTTCCCTCTCCACCCCCCCCTCTCCACCACCACCACCACCACCACCACCCCCCTTCCCTCTCCCCACTCCCCCCCTCTCCACCCTACTCTCCACCCCATCCCCATCCCCCTCCACCCCACTCCCACTCCCACCCCCCCTCCCTCTCCTCCATCCCCCACTCCCCCCCTCTCCACACCCCCCCCCCCCACCCCCCTCTTCCTCTCCACACCCACCCCCCCCTCCCCCCCCCCCCCCCCCCTCCCTCTCCACCACCCCTGCCCCCCCCTCCTCCTCTCCCCTCCACCCCCTTCCCTCTCCCCCCCCCCCCCCTCCAACCCCCCCTCTCCACCCCCCCCTCTCTTCCCCCTCCCCCCCTCTCTCCACCCCCCCCCCCCCTCCTCCTCTCCCCCCCCCCGGTTCTCCACCACCCACCCACCCCCCCTCCTCCTCTCCACACCCCCCCCTCCTCTCACCCCCCTCCTTGCACCCCTCCCTACACCTCCTCTAAGGGCCTTAGTCCCTAAGGGCTTGTAGGCCATCCACCCGTAGGGTAGCACAGCTCGCCTACGGTGGCGCTGTCTCTAGCACCATGCCTCCACCTCCAATGCCTCCTTCCTGTGCCAACCTCTACCTCTACCTCCAGTACCTCCCCTTGCGACGTCCGCGCTAGTGGCCCCCCTGTGCACTAGCCCTCCCCCTTCATTCTCCAACCCCCTCCATCTCCAACCCCCCCCTCCATCTCCACTTCCCCCGCCCCCCCCCCCCTCCCCCCCCCCGACTCTAACCCCTTTCCTCCCTCCACACCACACGCCGCCCCCCCTCCCTCCCCCCCTTTGTTTTTGCCCAAAAAAAAAGAGACCTAACCCTAAAACTAATATAACCACTAACCTAGGTTAGGTTAGTTGCCTAGATTAGGTTAATTTTATTACAATTAGGTTAGTTAGTTATGTTAGGTTGCACTAACTAGAGTTTGTTGGGTCTAATTGGCATTAGGTTAGTTTAACTGAAATTAGGTTAGATTAACTATCACTAGGTTGCATTAACCAAGTTAGGTTCATTGATTACTGTTAGGTTAGGGCAACGGCCAATCAGTGTAACTGATCTAGTTACTCTAACCAGTAGTTAGACTAACTAGATAGTTAGGATAACTGGCCAATTAGACTAACCAACCCTAGTCCTATTCCACTCAAATCCTAGAGCCATTGACACCATTACTTTGGCCAAAGGACCCCCCTCCAAAAAGGGCCACATTTAACACCTACTTTCACCCTTCATAACTCGCCCGTTTGATGGCCAAACTGGAGCCTGATTGAACAAAGATTTCACACATGAAAACACCACACTAGGGGGCACTTTTCTAGCCCATTGCACACCATTTCAAACATCCCTAGCACTCATTAATTCATGCCCCCATGTGGGCCCCTTTTCGTACTAATTTGCTCATAAATTTTCGCCGTGACCTCCGATTGATGATCCATTCTACACCGGCACATTTCCCTACTTACACGGGACAATCCTAGGCACATTATTAACACGATACTAAGCGAAAGTGTGTGAGTGTGCGTGACCTAGTAACTAGGTAGGAACTAACTATATGCTTTTTTTGTTGTTGCTGGGATTTCATATGGCAGCTAGGACTCAAGCATCAATTCTAAGCCCTAGATTGAAATCAGTTGATGCTACCTATATGCGCGAAGACGTACATATGCAATTGAGTGCTCGGATATAATCTAATACTAAGGAAGACTTGGGGTTTCCAAATCTTCATTTTTTTCGAGGATGGCTTATGTGTTGAAGTAGTAGTGCTTCAATCGGCTCCCGTTTATGATTTTGTTGAATTGGACTCCATCCAATGTTTCTAGAAATATAGCTGCGATGGGATTCATTTTTCTTACTCGATAGGGTACTTGACCAAGACTTGAGTTTTCCCTTGTGGATTTTGGCATTGTATAGCAAGACCAGGTCACCCTCCTCCATGTCTTTGGCTTTAAGATTTCTATCAAACCATGTCTTTCTTCTACGTTTTTATGTTGTCATGACATGGTAGGTGACTAATTTGGTCTCTGTATGCTTCTTCAATTGATAGTCTTTCTTTTAGGGATGCATGATCTCCCATGATGCATAGGCTTGGTATTACAAATTCTAGTGGGACCACAGCTTCAAGGCCATACACCAATTGAAAGGTGTATTCCCTATACTGACCTTGAGTATGGTTTGGTATGCCCATAAGGCCATATTTAGTTTTTCTGCCCAATCAGAACGTTGTGGTTCTATGACCTTAATGAGGATAATGCATAATATTTTATTGATGGATTCGGCCTGTCTATTCCCTTGGGGGTACATAAAGCCAGACAAGACTTCTTGGATAACCTCATTGACAAAATGCGTGCCTCTATCCAACACAATTTCAATGGCGCATTCGAATCGGGTGATTACATTCTTGTAGAAGATGCTTTTGGCATCTATCTTTTTGACTGCTTTAGCTTCAGCCCATTTGATAAAGTAATCAGTGGGGCCACAATGATGTAGCGTGCTCATGTTTCCTTTGTTGTAGAATGGATGGGACCCACATAATCAATCCCCCATTTTTCAAATGGTTTTTGTGCAACGACTGTTGTTAGGGGGTTGAAGTGGCATACATTACAGCTTTTGACATATTCATTGGCATTTGCCCAAAGTGTTGGCCACCAATAGCCTACAAGGAGGAATTTTCTTACTCTCGCTTCCCCTTGGAAGTGTCCTCTTGCAATACCTTCATGGACTTCACTAAGGATTGGCATGATCTCATGAGGCATTCCACATCTTCTTAAAACTTGGTCCTTTCCCATCTTATATAGTTGTCCTGCAATGAGTTGATAGGGTGCAGCTTTTAAAATTAGTTTTTTGGCATCCACTGCTTTCATTTCAGGGGGTGGTGCTCTTGCCATTAAGTACCCAATGATATCTATACACCAATCTGGAAGAGCATCTATATGAAATAGTGTGGCATCTGGCAAGTCATCCTCTACTCCAGTGGCTTCTTCTCCTGACTTGACACAAGACATGTGATCAACAATGTAGTTTGGCCACCTTTGTGGACCACTATTTTGAAGTTGAATCCTTGAAGCAAGAGGAGCCATCTGGTTATTCTTCCTGTATCATTAACCAATTTTTGAGGCTCTTGGGGATTTTCTTTTTCTGAAGTCTCTTTATCGAGCTTCATTTGCACGTGGCTTATACTTTTTTGAAACTTCTTACATTTGAAAATGTGGGGTAATTTTTCCAAGGGCAAACTATTCCCAAGCAAGGATTCATTTGCTGTGCATATTCCTCCAAGTCCATCAGGGGACCATTTAAGAGGAGGTGTCTTAGATTTTAAGGGAGCTGGCTTGGTAAGATACAATCTGACAATCCTAGTTTGGACTCGTTCAAACTCATTGACTATCCTCTATGGTTTCTTGCGGGATCTTCTTCTATTATTCAACTTTGGAGTTTCAATGTTGGGGAGCTCAACTGCCATTAGGGCATTGAAAATGGCTGTGTCATTGTTGTCAAAGACATGATCTTCAAATTAAGCATTCTTTGCCTCAGTTTCAAGGTCCCAAGGAAAATCTAAGTCCTTATTGGAATGGATAGCTTCTTCAGGTTCCCTATTCCATTCAAGATCCACCATAAAGAATGGCACCTCTAGATCGATTGGTTCTTCATGTGTGAGTGGAGGATTGACCTGCATGACCTTAGCATCAATTTGCTAGAAGATGGGATCTAGTGAATGGTAGTTGTCAATGGTTGCCAATGCTTGGATCCAATTATTAACATTGCTTTGTGTATCGCTCGCTATGGCATGTTGTTGCAAGGGAGCTGATTTGCTTGAGATCATCATTAAAGAGGTTTCATCCAATGCTTTAGGCACAATTGGTTTTATTGCTCCTATCCCCACATTAACTCTTACTATGGTGTTGCGATTTTGGATTGTTAGTATATTAGTTCCCCAATCATGGAGGATTGATGCTTCACACAACCAAGGACATCCAAGCAAGATTTGATAGGATTTCTTGGGAAGATCCAAGATTGTGAATTAAAGAGAAAAGCAGACTCCTGCGACTTTTGTTGACAGGCCATTCACTATTCCCAAGGGCTTTGCACATGAATCCTCGACAAGGCGTATGTTGAAATTAGCCTTTTGCATTGGTGGGAGACCCCATTCATCATAGAGCTCCTTGGATAGGACATTTACACCTACTCCACCATCCACTATGGCTTAGACTTCATCATATGCTTTATGGATTGAAGGCATGGTGATGTTGCATATGTCATCTCTCTCACCCATCTGCACAAGGATATCTTCTATGTCTTCCATAGGTGGAGGGGGATTTGCTACTTAACTCTAGCCTTTGAAACTCTCCTAGAGATTGGGACAATTTTGTAAGAGGATTCCAATGGGAATTGACACATGGCAACTTAGAATGCTAGAGAGTGCTGGTGGTGGTACATTATGTTGTGGATTTTGTTGCTGGAACAAAGGCTCAAGTACAGTGTCAATACTCGATGGGGCCAAGTCAGGAATATCTTATGCTTGCTTCTCACCCTCAAAGTGAGCTTGCTCCTATTGTACCCATTGTTGAAGTGCCTGAAATCAAGCCTTCTCCAATTCTGCATTAGGATATGGAGCTTCTTTAATTTGAGGCTCGGGAGCTGATGTGGATGAGCTTGGCTGCTCATTGCTTGGTGGAGGAATAAGCACTTGTGCTTTCTTCTGAAGAGGTCTTCTTGATTGAATTAGAATATTAGGACCCTTGGTGGCCTCTTTTTGTTGGCATGTAATTACATTCACAGGTTGTGATACTATGCTCGCCGGCCCTACACTTTGATGGTCCACCCCAATAATGCCGATTGGGATGTCAAGCTTAGCCTCATTTTGTTGTGGGACTTTATTTTTCATGGGACAATCCATACAGGCATGGCCAATTCCACAATCTCTGCAGAGTGGTTGGAATGTAGTGGGGCTATCGCAATGAGGGCACTCTGCGATCTGATGATTCTCTCCACAATCGTAGCACTTGATTGGCGCCGCTCGATATGTGTTGGGACGAACTTGATTCACATGGATTGGTATTAAATCTTCTACTCCTTCCACATAGTACACTTGGTACTCAGCTTCATACTTGAATGGCGAATCCACGTCCTCAGCTTGAAGTTATTGTATTGGAACTGCAAGAGGAGTTGGATTTGATGCTCTTGGATATGATCATGGATTTGGATTCTTGACTAATTGTAAAACTTGGGCCTCGCGGGAACATGATTCAGCCTCGGAGCTAGGGGTGCTTGTGCAAGTGCCAGTTGCCTGTACATTGGGATGGGTGCCGATTGGTATTGTTGAGGTTGAGGCAGGTTGTTGCACATGTTAAAGATGCAACTATTTTCATCATGGCCACCGACTACACAGATATGGCACCACAACCTTGGTGGTGGATTTGATTGTGCATTGATCTTGGCTCTTAGGATAGGCATTCATTTTCTGTATGATTGGCCATGCACCGTGGATAAGTCTAAGGACATGTGAAGCTTTTGTTCCTTGGCCAGCATCATTTCTTCTCTTAGCTTCATGGTCATGGCCTCTAGGCAATCTTCATTAGATGTTTCTGTAGTGGACTTGGATTTTACCTTTTTAGAGCGCTTATCTCATGCACTGGCTCTTCCATCATCACTACTGATGTTGGAGTCAGTCATGCCATCCTCGATGTCAATGGCTGCTGCATGAGTAGCACTGAATGTTTCGTCTACTAATCTTTTTCATGTCTTTATGGATTTTCTTCCTTAGGCCTGCAATGAACCAGGCCGCAAGGTACTTATTATCAGGACATGGGTCACATTTAGCAATTCAGCATTTTATCTTACCCAGGTATGTGCGAGCATCTTCTCATTGATCTTGTTCGAGCTTGCTTAGTTAGAGACGAGATCATCTTGTAGTCTCTCCGTTTGAAAGCGCCTCTTGAATTATGTTTGTAGCAGGTCCCATGTGGCTCTTTCTTCCACTAGGAGGTCTAGGTACCATTTTGAGGCTTCATTGATTAAGGCCAAGGGGAACTAGGCAACCTTGGTTTCATTGGATTGATCTCCACACGCTCGGCATGCGGCATCAAAATGCTGGAGGAATTGTGCTTGATCGCCCCTACCATTGTATTTGGGAAGCTCTAGTTTGCCCAAGGGGCACCTATCTTGATTGTTATTATTATCGCCAAAATTGTTGCGAGGGTTAAAGAAATTGTTTCCCTCTGCATCGAGTTCAAGGTCCCCATCATCTCGCGACCTCGCTCGGCCATGTCGTGTCAAAGGGATTTGCTGAATTTCAGGGAGGGAATTTGCATCAGAGGGTTGTCAGAGGCATTGGCCGGAGGGTAGTTGCATGCATATTTGGCGAGAGGTGGAATGGGTGCCTCTATTGCAAGTGCGGGTGATGATGTAGGTGTGTTAGGGGGGTTAGAGATGCGTTAGTGTTGTAGGGACTATACACACACAAATGTCATATCTACATGCCAACTGGTCTAATGATCGATGGTACATCATATGAACATGGATGCAGGTTCAGAAACAATGCCGCCACTAAAGAGGATGCGAAGAAAGAGCCCACTGCCTTAGCCATGAGACCCCCTCCAGAGCTTGCAGCCATCTACCTTCTCTCAACCAAGGTGACCATAGGAATTTGTGGTTTAGAGCGATAGCTCTAAGGAGGATTTTGTGCATGACATGGAAACACAAGAAGAATAAATGCCACCCTAGTCACCACTGGCCTACACAACCATCGACAGGGCCCAGCAGTCCTTAGAGCTTGTGTGGCCACCTACATCGACTTATGCTCTTTCCAACACAACCATGTCTTCTTAAAGTAAAGGGGTCTGGGCAATTTATATGAGAGCCTAAAATCCTTGAAGGACAGTCCTATAATGACCACATACATTAGGGATTTTCTCCATTCTTACCACTCCAGCAATGCATAGGTTGGCAAGTACAGCACCATCACAGTACATCAGAGCCCACTCAAAGTTATCCTTGATAGTACAATAATTCAAAGGGCCTTCTCACTCCCACAACGCAAGGTACAAAAAACCCTGAAGACCCGCCGATGCTAAATATCTAAAAATACAACCTCTCCTCACTAAGGGCACAAAGTTCCATAGGGATGGGGTATTACTTTGCACCATCATTAACCCTCGACTCAAGGAAGCAGACAATTCCTATCCACAATCCTGGGTGTTAAGTGTGATAAGAATTAATCCCTCCCACTCTGCACATTTGTTTTGCTATGAGTAGGCAGCTAATAAAGCAAGACTAGATCCAATAATTAGTCATCTTCTTCACAAAAAAACTCGATGGTTCATCAGGCCAAAAAAGTAAAACTCCACACTTATTGGCTGTAATCATCAATAAAGAGCTACAAGAACAAGAAATGACTCTGCCCCAGTCACCAAAGCCTATTGACGAGTTGGACATTCCCTTCTCACCAACATGGGAGCCATCACCAACTTCTCCTACTATCACATTGGCAAATGCAAATACCTCAGAAGAAATGTTTATTATGGAGGTAGGAATTGAGGAATTTCCCCACGAGATGCTGTAGCTCAATGCACAATTGCAACCAATATATCTCCAACAGTAGCAATAGCTAAAGCCTGAGGCTACATGGGCACTAGCACTATCCCATCAATGCCATGCCAGTTAATGAGTGACAAGTGTTGGGGTAAAGGCACTGGCCACCCTATGTAACAGTTTTTAGTCTAGTACTGCTAAGTACACTAAGTATGCATTGTACTTAGTGCCTAGTGGTCCTAGCCTTATCAAAAGATATATATATACTACTATGTGTACTTGGGGAGGTACCACTCATTGTTTATCCCCACCTATTGATGTCTACTGTGGGTGTGTCTCCTCTCCTCACTCCAAAACTCCTACTCTCTCCCTCTTCTACGTCAACTGGTATCAGAGCCACTGCTCTACTACTCCTCTCCCGATCCCCTCCATCCTCTCCATCCTCATGGGTCACGCTTGTTCTCAGCCAGCCAATGGGCAGCGTCTTTTCCATCGCGAAAGATTCAGCTCGCAGCTCTCTCACTTAGCCAGCCAATGGGCGGCTTCACCATAGTGAGGGAGCAGACATTCAGCGCTGCATTCAGTAGCTAGTAGCTAGCAGCTAACAGCCGACAGCCAGCCATTGTTCGCAGCAACAGCACGCATATGTGACAGGCAAGCGAGTAGCAGCACGCATATGCATCTAAGAGGCGGCAACAACCAACAGCTAACAGCCGGCAGATTGCAAACATGTATGACAGACATCGTGGGAGCTTTCAGACACATCATTGCATAGGTATAAGCGTGGGTGGTGCAAGGGCATCGAGTGCCTAGGGGCATGCATTTCTGCGTTTTCTCATATCTCGAGGGAAGCACACATATTGTGTTTCGTGTCTTCCTGCTTCTTGATGGTGATCTTTTTTTGTCATCACACGTGGAGGATCTTCTACTGAGTCCTACTTGGGCTCATATATCGAGGAGGGGAATTTCTTAATTTTTCGTTGTCTACGAGACAACATTACTCTATCACATTTTGCCATTGGCATTTGAGCCAGGGGTTCTACTTGTGGCAGGGCTTTTACTCGCACTGAGGCTTAGCTTATGCTGCAAACAGTGTCAAGACAGGTCTATCACCTAGCCAGTGATTGTACGTCAATGAAATCATTCGAGTACAGCCATTAGTGCAGTGTATGCATTTGCATGATCTGTTGATTGACTCTTGCAGTGTATGCCTTTGTTGGATGCAATTCAAGGGATTTGCAATCACATGCCTTATATAAGCTGTGGAGGACATTTGCAGTGTTTATGCATGGAATGTGCCATCCCAACATGGGGCTTTTGATGCTACAATGATTTGAAGTATTGCTGTATTTTTTATGCAGAGAGTACCTTCACGCAGTGGGCAGATTTGTTCAATTTTGTCCAACTTTGACTTTTGTCAAATTGGGGCTTTTGTAGCCTGACCGACAATTTGTCCAGTGGGAGTACTCAGGATGAATTCTCTTGTCTCGTGGAGCGCATCTATGCCTTGAAAGTGCAAAATAAATTTGGGGCTTTTAGTCAAAAGTCAAATTTATCAGGTTTTACGATCAAATATCTGATTATCTTCACGCATTCAGAGGGCTTTTGAGCCACTTCACCTCTAGACTGTATATTCAGTTGGGGGGGAAGTTACTCGAACATTTGGAGGTCTAAAATCAGGGATTTTCATAAAAAATCAGAGATTTCCTGTTTTTTTAAAACAGTCTGGGACTATCACACAGAAGGTTTGACCAGTTTTGACCATCAGAGAGCCAAAAAGTACTGCTGTTTTTTATTTGAACTGTTCTGGGATTTTTTCGGAGCATCTTGACGCAGCTGTACCACACTTTCGCCAGTGAAAATCATAGGAACAGCTTGCTGTACCTTTTCTGTAGCAAGTGGGAGAAAGACTTTAAGGTGGTTTTGTGCCACTGAAACAGTGAAAGATCACTTTCAACTTCACTTCCACTGCGGGAGATTCATTTGGAGTGACTTGTGCTTTAATTGCACGCCTATATAGGGAGTCAGGCAGTTCCATTGAGGAACAAACTCTTCTTTCTTTACCATGAGTTCTAGTAGCGATGTGTCGTCCTTGTTCCAGATAAAGAAGCTCGAAGGAGCTAAAAACTACGACATATGGAGGACACAATGCTACAATGTGTTGATGCAGAAGGACCAGTACAAACCTATAAAGGAGAAGGGTGTTAAGCCCTCCAACATTACTGATGAGCAGTGGGAGAAGATGGACAACTTGGCCATGTCAACCATAATGCTTACAGTTGTTGATTCACTGGTTGTAGGCATCAGAGATGAACCTACTACGTGGAGAATGTGGCAGCGTCTTGAGGATACATATGCCAAGAAAAGTGCCACGGGCAAAGCTTACTGGTTGAAGAAGCTTGTTGGGCTTCAGATGAAGGAGGGGACACCTATGTCCACTCATATTATTGAGTTCAACAGCATTTTCAGCCAGGTGATCAACCAAGGGTTGAAGCTCGATGATGAGCTGAAGGCTACACTTATCCTATGTTCTCTTCCTGAGTCATGGGATACATTCAGGACTTCTACGAGCAATTTGAATACCATACTGTTATTTGCAGAGGTGGAGAGCGCTCTTCTACAGGAAGAGATGAATAGAAAGAATAATGCTGTTGGGAAGTCAAATGCCTTGAATGCACGCAGCAGGTCAAAGACACATGGTAAAGACAAAGAAAGAGAAAGGAGCAAGTCCCGCTCGAAGAAAGATCTTGTCTGCAATTATTGTGGCAAGAAGGGACATGTAGAGAAAAAATGTTTTCAGAAAAAGAACGACGAAAGAGCCAAAGAAGGCAAGGCTCAAGGCAAGTCAAAGGGCAAAGAAAAAGAGGAGCTGCATGTTACTTATGTTAGTGACAGTGACAGTGGACGTGAGGTATGCTTCACTTCATCACTAAAGGCTCATACACTTCATGCTGGAGATGGATCAGATATGCTTTCCTGGATTATAGATTCAGGTGCTTCCTTTCATGTGACACCCTACAGAGATCTGTTTGTCAGATATGCAGGTGGGCAAAAGGGAGTTGTTTTTCTTGGTGATAACCATGCATGTTCCATCATTGGCATAGGTGATGTCAGGCTTGTTCTTGAGAATGGCCAGCAGTTAATGCTCAAAGGGGTCAGGCATGTTCCTGAGGTGAAGAAGAACTTGATTTCCATAGGGTTGTTGGATGACGATGGTTATCATACCACCTTTGGTAATCAGAAATGGAAAATCAGCAAAGGGGCAATGGCTATAGCCAGAGGTCCTAAACTTGATACTTTGTATTCACTTCATGCAGGACATTGTCCGCATTCCGATGTAAATGCCACCGAGCTGCCAAAGATTTCATTGTGGCATAGCCGGCTTGGCCATATGAGTGTTAAGGGAATGGAGCAACTGGCTCATTTTGGTTACTTGTCGAGTCTAAAATTTTTAGATTTAAAGAAATGTGAATTTTGTCTCTACGGTCGTCAAGTACAGATTCCTCATAAGAGGGCATCAAATCAGAAATTACAGCTCTTGGAGCTTGTCCTTACCGATGTATGTGAGATGCCTACTGTATCTTTAGGCGGAGCAAAGTACATTTTGTCATTTATAGATGATGCCACCCGCAAAGTGTGGGTTTACACTCTTAAAAGAAAGAGTGATACCTTTACTGCTTTCACTAAGTTTGTTGCACTGGTCAAAAATAAGACAGGCAAGAAACTGAAAGCTTTGAGGTCTGACAATGGTGGAGAGTATTTGTCCAAAGAGTTCCAGGAATTTTGTGAGGCAAAGGGCATTCAAAGGGTGTTATCTGCACCGTATGATCCACCACAGAATGGTACCGCTGAGAAAATGTTCAGGACCAAGAAAAGGTCAGATCTATGTTGTCACATGCTACGTTGCCCCACACTTTTTGGGCTAAAGTTGTAAAGACAGCTGTGCACCTTATAAATAGGTCACCGAATAAGAGATTATGTGGTGGTGTGCCTGAAGAGGCATGGACGGGTAAGCCTCCGTCTTACAAACACCTACGGGTCTTTGGTTGTGTCGCGTATGTGCATGTACGCAGGGAGGATAGGACTAAATTAGATCCAAAGTCTCTGAAATGCATTTTCCTAGGGTATGGTGACAAAGGTGAGATGGGCTACAGACTATGGGATCCCACAAATAGAAAACTTATACGCAGCAATGATGTCATGTTTGATGAAACCATCATGTTCAAGGAACCTGTTGTACAACAGGGACCTTTAAAAGTAACTATTGATGATGACAGGCATCATGGGCAACACAGACCGGTTGTAAATCAGCCACAATAGCAGCATAATCAACCATTAAATGATGCTGCAGCAGGTCCAAATGGACAGCCAGATATGGCAGATGATATCCCAATGGATGTACCGCAATTAGATGATCTTCCTGACATGCAAATGCAGCCAGAACTGGGTGATGAAGAGGCTGGACAGCCACCTCATGATGATGGTCATCAGGTTAGAAGGTCAACCAGACCGACACGGCAGCCAGATAGATTTATTCCTGGCTTTGATTATCTAATGCTCACTGATTGTGGAGAGCCTTCATGCTATAGAGAGGCTAGGCAGAGGGCAGACAAGGTTCAATGGGATCTTGCTATGAAGTCTGAAATGGACAGTCTTCACAAAAATGGCACTTGGGAATTGGTACCCTTGCCTACTGGTAAGAAAGTATTGCCATGCAAATGGGTTTATTGACTTAAAGTCACACCTGGTGAAAAGCCAAGGCATAAAGCCAGATTGGTTGCCAAGGGGTTCAAGCAGGAATATGGTGTTGACTTTGATGAGATATTCTCTCCTGTCGTTAAGATGACAACTCTCAGAACTGTATTAGAATTGGTTGCACATGCAGATATGGACTTGGTCCAAATGGATGTCAAGACGGCATTTCTTCATGGTGATTTACATGAAGAGATTTTTATGCAGCAGCCAGAAGGTTTTACAGTGAAGGGAAAGGAGAAGCTTGTGTGCAGACTGAAGAAAAGTCTTTATGGTCTTAAGCAGGCACCCAGAGAATGGTATCATAAGTTTGATACATTCATGCGAACCCAAGGTTATAGGAGAAGTGACATTGATCACTGCTTGTATACCAAGAAAGCTTCACCCAGATGGCAGTTTACTGATCCTCATTTTGTATGTGGATGATATGTTGATTGCTGGAAAATCTCATAAGGAGATCGATGCCTTGAAGAAAAGATTGCACCAAACCTTTGATATGAAGGATCTTGGTGATGCCAACCATATACTGGGCATGCGGATACTTCGGGATAGGGAAAAGCGGTTGCTATACTTGTCTCAGAAGGAATACATTGGCAAGGTCTTGCAGAGATTTCACATGGAGGGGGGGAAGAGTATTGGTACTCCATTGCCTCCTTATGTGAAAATCAGTGCTTTGGACAGCCCTCAGATAGATGCCGAGAGGGCTGAGATGTCAAAGATTCTGTATGCATCAGCGTGTGGCAGTCTCATGTATGCTATGGTTGCAACCAGGCCCGATATTGGGTTTGCAGTGGGAGTGGTTAGTAGATACATGGCTAAACCTGGCAGGAAGCATTGGGATGCAGTGAAAGGTGTCACATACCTGAAGGGTACACAGGACCTGTGTATATGTTTCGGTAGTCAAGATGCAAAAGTGCAGGGTTATACAGACTCTGATTATGCCGGTCACCCTGATACCCGGAAGTCTACTACTGGATATGTTTTCACTTTCACTGGAGGTGTAGTGTCGTGGGTATCTAGAATGCAACAGTGCATTGCTCTGTCTACTACAGAAGCTGAATATATTGCAGCCACTGAGGCATGCAAGGAAGCTATATGGCTATCTCGGCTAGTGGCACATTTGGGCTACTCTAGTGATACTCCATTGTTGCATTGTGACAGTCAGAGTGCCGTACAGTTGGCACGAAATCTTGTTTTTCATGCAAAGACGAAGCACATCGATGTGAAGTATCATTTTATCAGGGAGGTGCTTGAGAACAAGCAACTTCAGCTTGTGAAAGTTCACACTGATGACAATCCAGTAGATCTGTTGACCAAAGGATTGGCTGCTGAGCGGTTTGCACATTGCAAACGGCTAATGGGTATAGGTTAAGGCCAGTCTACTGGTCTTGTATATTATGATGTATATGCTGTTTTTTTTTTTTCTTTACTTTCTCTTGAGGGCACATTGCCTTTAAGTGGGAGGTTGTTGGGGTAAAGGCACTGGCCACCCTATGTGACAGTTTTTAGTCTAGTACTGCTAAGTACACTAAGTATGCATTGTACTTAGTGCCTAGTGGTCCTAGCCTTATCAAAAGATATATATATACTACTGTGTGTACTTGGGGAGGTACCACTCATTGTTTATCCCCAACTATTGGTGTCTACTATGGGTGTGTCTCCTCTCCTCACTCCAAAACTCCTACTCTCTCCCTCTTCTACGTCAACAAGGAGAGCTACTACCAGATCAACAATACAACTAATGTACCCAAGTGATTGACTTACCATTGGAACAACCCCTAACAAGTACTACAAAATCATCAAGATGGCTACATGGGCACCAATTGTATCAACAGTATTGCCAATCCTCATCACCGTCTGTCATTCTCCATCATCAAGCTAGCCAAACGCTTCAAATGTCTGAACTATTTGCTAGCTTGGCCGAGGAGGAACATGCATGAGAATTGGAAAGATAGATTGTAGTAGCAATCGAAGATTGATTCCATGGAATTGCCATAGATGTGAGGGAACTTCGAGTGCAAATAGATGAGAAAGAGGTTGAAGAAGTGCGCATGAACCAAGCTATCCAAGCTCAAGAGAAGGTAGTGAGGGATGTGACCTCCACCAGAGCCAAATATAGCTAACAACAACAGTACAAAGCTATAGCAATCCTACAGACCTCCTATGACTACTTGACCTTAGCACATGCTCAGTAGATGGAGGAACTGGCACAAGCTCGACTCACTCTAATCCAAAAAGAAGAAAGAAAAGCTTGAAGACATGCAGTAGTCTTTGCCAACATGCACATTCAGCATTGAAGAGCTTACAAGGGACTGCCGAATCTTAAAGGACCAACTTGCTACCACTAAAGAGGCCAGCACTTCTCAAGCACAAGTCTTGGACCAATGGTCCAATACACTAAAGTCATCCCTCAACAAGTGCAGGTCACCTTGCAAATGAAAAAGCTTAAGGAGGCATATACATCCATCTACCATAAGTATAAGGGAAAAATAAATGAGATGCAATCTCAAAAGATAGTCATCTCAAAGCTTGAACTCCAATTGCTAGTGCACAACAATGAGGCAATGGAAGACAATACAAATGAAGTCCCACTACAATGCACAACAGTGGTGTACCAAGAGCTTAAGCACAAGTGCTTATCCAAAGGAAGCAACTCCAACAGGATTAATCCACTCATCCAACAATCAAATGGGAACGTTCCATAGGGACCAAAACTCTATGCATAATTTGCCAAGACTTGTTGTCCAAAGATGAAAAAAATATCTTCTGCTTAGGACGGATGCTCTAGACTAAGATACACAATGAGCATGCAACATAAATTTGTATCCTAAAATAAAGTTGAGTTTGGGTCCTCCTTGGTAATCCTCATCATGAAACTCATCAAGCTATGGTTCTACATATGGGCTCTCTTTGAGATATCCTAGCCTTTGATTGGGACTCATTCCAAAGGTGAACCTTGAGGTCACAGGTGTTCACTATGTATAGACTCTATATATGTGTGTCCAGCCTGCTTTTTGTAAACTCTATATATCATGTTTATAAACTCTATATATCATTTGTATAAACTCTATATAACATGTGTGTCCATCCTACTTGTAAAACCCCTTACCTGTGATTTATTCATTAGTCATCGCATATGTATGCCCCATGGGTAATCCTCCCCTCGGGGTTATTGCTAGTTTGTTGCCATTGCTACAAAAGCCGTCACTATTATCTACAAGGCATGACATAAATGACATCCCACCCTTGTTGCAGCAGAGCTGATGATCGCATCACACCAACAAAAAGAAGTGTCAGAGGATGATAGGGCTTATCTCACATGTAACTTCCCATACCTAACCACTCTGTATGCCAATCATAACCTCTCTTACCCTTCCTTGAGCTCTATCCTGACATCTACTCCCTTCATCATCTCTTTGCTCATGCCTCTCACCACTTTTAACTAACCCAACAGTCGCAAACGTATGAGCCCCTCACACCTAACTTCTTCCCTTCCCTTGCTAATCCTACCCTTGAGGATTACCAAGCTGCTTAAACCATTTTCCCAGCTCTTCCATCCCTCCCCTCTAATTCCCCTCCCACAACTAACACTCTTCCATGTTTCTCCCCCATGTCCCCAGATTCTCTCCTGCCTCGCCATCATCTACTTGTGTTGCCATCAACAAAAAATGACCCCGTATTTGATTTTGAATATTAGGATCCAAATAATCCAATTCACACTCCCATGCCTAATTCCAATGATGGGTATGATTTGTGATATCACTTCTGAGTAACCCCATCAAGGATTTATGGAGCAAATGTCATGATATGAAAACTCGAGGTGAATGGACCCTGGATAACTGCCATGGGAGGCCAACATATACACTTGGGTGAGGATCGCACCATTAATTGGCCAATGATCGAGCCATACTCTGGTGTAGAATGGAACATCCAAGGCACACTGATCCAAGCACTTCATCAGCATGAGAAAATAATGTTCAGCAACATTGACTGCATCCTTTGCCAAAGTGCTATCTTCTGCAAAATGTTGGAATACATTCTGGAGGTCCCCAGCCACATCGACCAACATTTGCCTCCACTCAATTTCAATCCCAATGAACGGATCGATGCTCATACTACAATCCGGCTCTATTAAAGAGTCATCTTCTTAGAAGCATGCCACATATATCTGTTTGAACAAATGGTGGATACAGGCTTCCTAGAAACATAGTAAAAATTGTATGGTGCCAAGGCATTATAGCAGGATCGACTGGCACGCCACAAGTTCCACAACCACTGGGTTACACACATGGCATCCCAACTCCATGATCATAATAAGCCATAACCCAAGGATGGGTAATAAAATGGATTCTGGAGTATGTTGTCTTTGTGCCAACATGGACTTAGGTAGCACATAATGTGTTTGTAGAGCGGCAAAGCTCCACTTGTACTTGCATAAGGCTAGGAATAATCCCTCTTAGGAATCCAACTTGCATGTTCTACATGCAAGTCCTACATGCAAGTTCTATATGCAACTCCTGCATGCAACTTGTGACTCCTACATGCAACATGCAACTCCTACATGCAACTTCTAGATGCAAGTTCTACATGTAGAGAGAGAATGTCTTACAATTCCTACATGCAAAGAGAGAAGCTCTCCAACTTGTATAAATATCCCATAATGGAATGAAGCCAACACTCTTTGGGGCATTGTATTGAGTTCTACTTTGGTATTCCAAGCAATTGTCTCCAAGTGTCCATGCTTCCTTGCACTCCACATCCAAAAGCATGTTCTAACCTTGCAACTCCTCCTCACCTCTCCTCCAACCTTGCAACCCATCCTCTCCCTCTCCTCCTCCCTCCTCCTCCCCCTCCTCCTCCTCCCCCCTCCTCCTCCCTCCTCCCTTCTCCACCTCCCTCCTCCTTCTCCCTTCTCCCTCCTCCTCCTCCCTCCTCCTCCTCCCTTCTCCACTTCTCTCCTCCTCCTCCCTTCTCCACCCTCTCCTCCTCCCTCCTCCTCCTCCCTGCTCCTCCCTACTCCTCCTCCCTTGTACTCTTACACCTTCTTCCTCTCCCACTCTTATGCTCCCCCTAAACCCTTAATCCCTCAACCCTTGACCTCCATGATCTACGAGGGAGATGAGTTCTCCACCATGTACTCTACCTTGAACCTTGAATCCTCCTTATAACCCTTAAACCCCTTCTAAATCTTGGAACCTATTCTAAACTCTAGAACCTCTTTTTAAACCTTAGAACCTCCTTCTAAACCCTGAACCACCCTCTAGCCCTTAAACTCCTCCGCAACTCTGAATCAACCCCCAATGAAGGCGAAAGCCTTCATTACCCCAACCATGATGATGCACGTTCCTTTCACACATGCATGCACTATGTTTGCTTACCACACTTAAGACTACATCTTTCACCAAAATATGACTCGAGGCCCTAAGCTACACTTATACTACAAATGACAACACCAAAATATCTATAGGTGACAAAAAGCCCCGGAACCATGCATACTGAGAACCTGCGAAAGCCATGGGAAAGAGCTAATAACAAGATAATCTACTAAACCCTAGATGGAATTTTGATACCATGGCCAACAACAAGGGGTAGAATGGTGGCGGAAACTAAAATGCAAGTCCCTCCCCTAGTACAAACTATTGTAAACCAAAAAGTAAGATGTGAAAAAAACTTCCATGTCATCATTGCCACATCAACAAGGCCTCTCTTTTGTGACACATGGTAGACAAGGGCATCTCGACACAGTTATCTCTTGACAGGCACACCTTGCACTTTGCTTATGCACACACTTGCCACATCATTGTGCCACATCACCTTTTTGACCCCTCCTTGATCAAGCCATATCTCTTGATCTCTTTGAGGGTGGTCTAAAAAGAAAAATGTATCATTTTTTTGAGCTCTAAGCAGTACTTAACTCACAAATAGGTTTTGCCACTTGCAGTTGATATTGCCCCCTGGCAATGGTGTCAAAAATGTGGACTTTGACGGCGACTCGTGTGTCAGGCTTGTTATACCAGTAGGGGTATCTGGTAGATGATTCAAAGATGGCTAGCTAGATCTTCCATCCTCGTCCCGTTAAGATGAAAAATTGTTTTACTAGGAGATAAAGTCTAGATGAACGAGATCCAAGTGGAAGTTTGGCACCTAGTTTGGGTTGTCAACGGTTCAATACTTTTGGAGGATTAGGAACTTACTTGTCTTTCATAGATCTCCATTTCCAGTGGATCTTCAATTTTGTATCCGTAGGGAGATTTTGACCTCTCTTCTTATTATTATTTTTTAAAAAAGGCTTTGATTCCAGTGCTAGTCAAGCAAAACAAAAAGACCTTTACAAACATCTAAAATGGGTAACAACCCATGGTCTATGCTGTTAAAGCAAAATTCGCCCATGTAAAACCTGCTCACAAGGAGCACAAACTCACTCTCCAATGAGTCACTGCTTGCCAAAATTGTACTCAGGTCGCCCATAAAACTCTTTACCACTCCCATCAACCATCCACAAATGTCTTTCTTCATAATGCTCTCTCTAGACACTAACTGATTTCAGCATCTCTAGACAAAAAGTAGCATGGCTGCACGAAGTGGTTGCCATATTGCAATCAATGTCAATGTGAGCCACCTAACAAAGCTTTCCTCCACGTTAATCCCTTTAGGAACCCCCACATTAGACCAAAAATTGCTATTGCTATTCCCATGCACCTCTAGACCTTCAGGACCTAAAGGCACGCCCAATAGAGATGTTTCACTAATTCCATTGTACCCTTACAAAGCACACAGATAGGGTCCATCTAGCCAGTCTCCCTTGTACCAGTAGCAGCCCCATTACCATGATTTTCCAAGTGGGGAATTTGAATTTACCTGCAACCCCTTCTTTCCATAGGCTCCAAAACCTTTCCCTCCATCATGACACGCCTTTGTGTAAACCCCACTTGGCATTTCATTTACCAAGCACACCTTCATTCACGATCAGTGCTCTATAGGCTTCTTTTTCCTACCCCATTAACAGTGGGACGTTACCATCAATTTTCCATTGCCTCCCCTGCCAATCCACAAATGGAATCACATTTGAGGGCCATCCCCCCCAATTCCCCCGACTTCCCTCACTACTACTAAGACAAAACCCTATATGCAATTGAAACGATTCTCTTTACCCCCCCAAGTTGATGAGCAGCTTCTTTGATGCGTTTGGGCATCGATCTGGGTACACTCCATCATTGACAGCCACTAGCTCTCTAAGAGGTCTTCGAGTTGCCTCTTTGTCTTCATGGGTCCTTTTCTTTTGATTGGGATCTGACAGATCCACATCCAATGTTTGCTCCCTTTCTTTTGAACCTTCAGTCTGCAGGACTCTTCGCAGTATTTTTGGACAAGCACGAGCAAATTGTTCCAACTTTTAACAAATGAAACAAGTATTAGGAAAGGGACCAAACTTGACTTGTTGTGTAACAAACCACTCCTTCTGCCATCTTGATTTCCATGAAGTCAGGCACCAATTGTGCTTTGTCCCACAATATCCATGCTCTTTTCGGCTCGAAATGGGTTTTGATTGCTGGTGGAATAAGAAGCACCCTCCCAAATTTACATTCAGGAAGTCCACCCAGATTGGGCATTCATGAAACATAAATGTATCCACACTAGAGGTTGGAGTCTAAGGTATAACCAAGTCCACCACTGCACTAAACCAGTCCGGAGTAGGAGACTCCTTTGGCTTTCACAGAAGGAGTATGTTACAAAAGTGTTAAGCATTTCAATATGGAGTGGGGGAAGGTAATAAGTACTCCATTGCCTCCATATGTGAAACTAAGTCAGGCAGATAGTCCCAAATCAGATGAGGAGAGGGAGGGCCATGATGGCCAAGGTTCCTCATGTATCAGCGGTCGGGAGTCTTATGTATGCTATGATAGCTACTATACCGGACATTGGATTTGCAGTGGGAGTTGTTAGCCGGTATATGGCTAATCCAAGAAAGAGGCATTGGGAGGCAGTTAAGTGCATCATGAGGTACATGAAGGGTACCAAGGAGGTGTGTATCTACTTTGGTAGAGGAGAGATGCGTGTGTTTGGGTACACAGATTCCGACTATGCAAGGCATGTGGATTGCAGGAGATCCACTTCTGGTTATGTGTTCACCTTTGCAAGTGGATGTCTCATGCACATAAGTGCATTGCTTTTTCTACCATAGAGGCTAAGTATGTTGCAACCACAGAGGCTTGCAAGGAGGCTATATGGCTTGATCAGCTAGTGAGAGATCTAGGGATTCATACAGGTGTACCGACATTGCATAGTGATTCCATGAGTGCTATTCAGCTAGCACGGAATCCGGTCTTTTATGTAAAGACCAAACACATTGAGGTCAGGTACCATTTTATCAGGGAGGTACTTGAGGACAAGCGCATAGAGCTTGTCAAGGTTCATACAGATGATAACCCTGCAAATATGCTGACAAAGAGTCTACCAGTGGTTTGAGTATTGTCGTGTATTGATGGGCATTGGATAGTATGCTCATTGATTGTTCTCCCTTAAAAGCACATTGTCCTTTAAGTGGGAGGTTGTGGGAGTTAAAGGCCATTGTACCTTAACCCCAGCTATGTACAATACTCAAACACATATATATATGGAAGAAATAGAAGATTAGGGTGTTTTGCACCCACTAAAAACTTGTCTCTCAAGCTCCCTCTCTCCCTCTCAGTTTTCGTTGTATCCTCACACTTTGTTGGTCGATTTCTAACAATTATAAGCTGATTAATGAAATCTTAACCACAGGATGGACAATTAAATTGATACTTGAACTATGGGTTGGTTCAAAGCATGGTTAATGATTAATTAAATTCTACAATGATTACCTGGGAGGAGATTACTTTGTAGTTGTTGATGTTTTGACATGCCATTAACTAGACCATGTATAACCAACCATCCTTGCACCTAGTTGAGAGGTTTGGTTGGGAGAATGACCATTTTGAAAGGAGACCTTTTGGGAATTTGACCGCATTCAAAACCCTCCTTTTTGACCCTATGCTTCTCTCTCATCAAGCCACCCACCCCCCCTTTTTGACCCTACACTTCTATGATTTTTTCATAGAAGGTATATCTCTATAAATTTTTCAAAATATAACTGAAACTTGCAAATTTTAAAAAAGAATATTTTCCTTCTCCTTTAAAATTTAGCAAACTTGCACAAACCTGAACATGTTTTGGGTTAAGTAAAACCTATCTTTTCACAAAACCTCGATGTACCACCTATCCAAAAACCACTCGCTCTCCATTTTTGCCAATGAGGCAAGGTAATCCTATCAGCAACATCAGCCATTAGCATCCGCCTCCTACACCATGCCCTAACCCTCATTAGCCATCAGCAGGTGGTATTAGAGGACGATGAGGAATTGCAAGCGAGGGAAAAAAAGAGGATGAAATTCAAGGATGTGCAAGCACTAGTGCAAGATCAAAAGGTGAAAAAACCAGGCACAAATGCACTACAAGAAATCAAACAATTTCGGACCATTGTCCACAATCTGATTCCTCATGTCCAAAGCAAATCCAAAATCTCCAACATGCAAGATGAAAACAGCATTGACATCAGTCAAAGATTAGACAAGTGCACCAAGAACAAATGCCCTCATCAATGCTAGTGCTAAGTCAGCAAAGTCAACATAGACATTGACAATGCAACAACGAACATCCATGATCAGTTCAACATGTGTTGACAAAAAGGGAAGGCATACATAACATGCAAAGATATTCTCATAGAAAAGAATCCAAGAATCCAAAAGACACCTATAAAAGTATGGATCATCTAGACATGCACATTGCATAAGATACAATGATACAAGGTCAAAAGCTTAGGCCGATCACTTAGTACAAAATGCAAGATAATAGATTCATCAAAGGAAGGGGATTTTTTAATTTGGGAGAGAGTAGGAGGTTCAAAAGATACTTATCCAATATAATTATGGTAGGCACATATATGGAGGGGGATTTTAAATTCCACATGTTTTAGTGTATGGAAGAGGGGTAAACAATTATATTTAAAAATATAAAATTGTAAGTATCAATATGCTGTAGAGGTTGCTACTAGTTGTTGCATTGTTGTGGCAAGTTTTCTCAAAATACAATGCCTGTTGCAATTTCAAAAGTGGGCTTCATTTGTTACCAATATCCATGAAACTTACATTACATGTCATCTTGCATGACGTGGGGTTTGTCTTTATTATGGCCGAGGCCACTCGTGACTACTCTACCTATTGTTATAATCATGTTTGATAAGGACTAATGGATTATTGATCTTTAGAGGTGTGTTTTCTCTAATAGCATCTCTAAAATCTAAGAGCACATCCTAGCACTGCCTCTAGCAATGCTAAGGCAGATGAGTGAGAGCAAGCTGAGCGGGGTGGGGTGGCAGGAGGGTTTTTTTAAATATAATGCACCATGGATTACCGATGGTCTGTAAACATCTTGAAGCTATAAAAAAAGCAATCTTCGATTTAAGCATTGAGGAGGCACCAATGTCGGAGAGGAGTTAGCCTTCCAATCCATGAGATGCAATGAGCACTTGGATTGGGTTCACTCAGAATGATATTTAAAAGAAAGAAACCAATAGTTCTCCACTTCAACTAGTAATGCAATAAGCCACGAAATACAACATCCCCTTGGCTGCCCCTGAGAGACTAGGTT
The DNA here is from genome assembly GCF_047967505.1 of Dipteris shenzhenensis. Classification (NCBI taxonomy): domain Eukaryota; kingdom Viridiplantae; phylum Streptophyta; class Polypodiopsida; order Gleicheniales; family Dipteridaceae; genus Dipteris; species Dipteris shenzhenensis. Next base: position 27,570,309 of record NC_141622.1, on the reverse strand, counting down.
CAAATGGGTGGCAACAAAACCTCATTTTGCAGGATTGAAACCCTGATCTAACGTTTAGACAAGCAAATAATTGACAAGAAAGGGATTATTAGCTGGTGCTTGGGCGTCAAAGCCTATCATTGGTTTAGACATTATTGACCAGTCCTTGGGCACTTCGCTTATTCAATGAACACCCCTTTCAGCCGAGCAACATCCACCCCATGTGAACCCACTCCCAAGCAAATGCTCATCTCTAGCCTAGCTTTTAGGAGTTTAGGTCATTCTGGCCTTGGACTGTTGAGGGAGATGTGTTGACTTATCTACTTAATCCACCTATGAAGCAATTCTATATCTACAAAGAGAACTTGCTTTCATCATTTACTTCCCATCTACGACATTGTTGGCAACGACACAAGGGTTCATGTTTTTAAACCTACTAGAAGCGTTATATCTTGGCATTGCAAGGTTGATGCCTTGTCCTAGTGTCGGGGCATCCTCTTACCCAAGATAGAAATTTGACCATGATGTGTAAAGGTTGAGGCCTTAATTTAAGGGCTTAAATGAATGCTTTTATAGAAATCAGTGCAAAAGCTCATATCTAAGTCACTTGAAGTCTTCTCAATTGCCAAGCAAAGACTGTAAGAAAATTGGATTAGAATTATCACACAATGCAAGCAACACCAACATAGGTAAAGGAACTTGACCCCACAAACGTGGAGAGTGTTGGCCTAGAATTATGGCTTTGGACTAGCATCCTTGTTTGAGAGCCTGCTTTTGACCAGAATTGTGACTCCCTACATTACATAGTGGCTTTTACAGCTTCCCCATTGCAATTCAACATGTCCCTACAAATCTTGCAAATCTCCCTACAAGTTCGACACACTCTACAAATCTTGCAAGTATGTATCAAACCTATCCATGCATTGCAAGTAGTACCTTCAAAAAAGAATTGACTTCCTCGCTCTACAATCACTAGCACCTTCATGGCCGACACATTGCCCTAAGTCAGCAGGTCGTAGTGACTATGGTTGTGAACACGTGCACACCTCCAACACATACACCTACTCTCACGTTGGGCACATGATACGATTTAGACACCATTTGGTGGCTTTATGCTGAAATCTTAACAGAAGCTTAATGGAGTGTGGGCATTCCTACCAACATATCAAAGTGCAGAGGCATGCAAGGGAAGGAAGGCATCGGATAACCGATTGAGAGCTCGTGACCATTAACTTGCATTACGATGAGTCTGCATCATTATTCGACCATGTGACCGTGACTCCGATAAGGTTTGGCTAGCTTCTGGCAACCATGAGCCGCTAATTCTGATAGCAGCAGGGCGACCGACAAGCCACATTATAAAGGGAGTGCAATCTCTGGCACACCTATGTGATACCACTAGAGGTAAGGATGCGGAGGCTTTGGTGGATGGGGCATGGAAGAAGTGTGTGGAAACTGGCACAGCAATACCACAATTCAAGACTGGGTGGCTACGCAAGAGCATCGGTCTGCTTGTTTTAAACACCTGAGCAAGCAAGATATGAGAAATCATACCTACAAGTCAAACTGCTTGACTACACAAAATTAAGTAGAGCAGTGGGCCTGCTTGTTTTTGTTGGCAAAATCCTCATTGGGGGGCCTTGGTTACATCGTGTGGGAGCTATGGTCCTCTGATTGGGGTGTGGCAGATAACAATAGCATGAAGTCCACTTGGCATTGCATGGTTTCAACATGGACGTGGAGCTAGCATGGCTGGCCAATCGAATTAAAGCGGCTTCTACATTCATGAAGCGGTTCGAACATTGAGGCGGTGAAGTGTTCTATTAAGTGAACTATCCTACACAGTGGGAACTCTCTTTGTCCAGGGCACGAGCTTGTGTGTGGAGCTGCTCCTATGAGAGTCTTCATATGTCTTCCTTTTCTCTAATAGTCTTGGTAGTGAGCAGCTGCTCAGTATAGGGTCCATAGTTGGGTCTGTTGTAAGTAGCAACAAGCCCGGTAGGGGTGAGCTGCAAGTCCATCCGATGTCTTGTGTCTTTGAATTAATACAATGGCGTTTCGGGTCTTTGGTAGAGTCGTTGATTTCCAGTTCTCTTCAAAATTTCATTTCGTGTTCTTGAGTATTGGTAGCGGTGTTGATTCAAGAGGGAGGGAGTGAACATGCACAATATCGCAGAGTTTCCGTGTTGTTTCTCTCTTGAAACATATTGTTTCATATATCATTTTATGTGCGAGGTTTAACATTGAATCTGGGTAAAGGCTGTCAGATTCATACGATGCATGCTCTAAACAAATGGTAACAAAGCAGTTCAATAAGGGATTGTGAGCTTTGGTAGAGTTCTTTTGTGACGACTCATCAGAGAGGTTTTCTTTGAGAAACTGCAATCCAAGAGATTGGGGCCTTGGTTACATAATGTGGGAGCTATGCTCCTCTGATTGGTGTGTGGCAGATAACAATAGCATGAAGTTTACGTGGCATTGCATGGTTTCAACATGGATGTGGAGCTAGCATTTTTTGCCGAAAAAACAGTGCTAATTATATTACTTCGAGAACAAGATACAAAAGGTCAGCTTATAGCTGACGGGCTGCGTTCACAAATCGGACACAGCCCTAAAAGGTAGCAGAATAAATCATACTCTCACGGAGGGATAAGACGAGTGTGAATGAACAGCCATCGGGGTGGTGAGTAGTGCCATCGAAGGCCCTGCGTAGTCTGCTCGAAGAAGAGGCCCTGTGTGTCCCAAGCCCGGAGGAAGCGTCTCCGCTTCTCCTGACCGCCGGCCCGGGAGTCTCCCTGAATCTGGTCCCACTGGCCTCTGAGGGTATGAATAATCTCACTCCAAATCTCCGCCATGATCTGGGCAGTCGATAAGGAGGTGCCACCGAGGATCTGCGCGCAGCGCGAGGTCCAGATGTGCCACCCTGTAATGCTGCTAATAATCTCCCAGACTGGCTGCCTCTCCCGAACTCATGTATCAGCCTCTGCTAGGTGCTGCGGGATACCCTCGAGCGGCCCCCACGTCCCCTGTGTGATAAGGAAAGTGGGGTCCTGCTGGCATGCCTCGAATAAGTGATGAAGACCAGGTGCGGTGCTGCACCAACAGAACGCGCCCCAATAGATCAATCCTAGCTCTGGTGCTGCGCGAGTAAGAATCCCGAAAGTCCACCTCCACACTTCCTGGGCGCGAGTGCAGCTCCACAGGCAGTGTTTTGGTGACTCCTCATCCGCATGGCAAATCTGGCAGCATCCGTCCTGGCCTATCTGCCGCAACCAGCTCCCCACTGGAAGGCCTTTGTGGGCAAGAAGCCACAGGAAGTATGAGATCTTCCGCGGCCGCCAACTCTCCCACAAGGCCTTCTAGAATGCCTGCAAGAAGAACCTGGAAATACCCTGTGCGTAGGCGCTGGGTGGGGGGGCGGCTCTGCATCCTCCCAAGAACTCGCCTGCCCAGAGTCGTGCTGTAGGCGAAGAAGGAAGTCGGCCCCTGTCCTGTCACAATCTCTGGCCACCACCACTCTCCTGGGTCCCAATCAAGCTCTGACAAGGCCCACCCCTCCCAGAGCCAGAGACGCCAAAGCTGCATCTCGATGCTAGGGTTGGTACGCCAGACCTTCCCCAAAAGGCCTACGACCCGAACCCTCTGCCATGGGAGTAGGGGGTCGATGAGCGCATCCTCTCTCCTGAGTCGTCCATCCCCAAAAACCGCGAAGAAGGAGATAGAGGAGTCATCCATACGTCCTGCGATCACCAGTGGGATGCACGGGGGGTGAACTGTCCCAGCCAGCGGGCGTCACCAGGCATGAGGACCTGAGGCTCAGGTGGAACCAACCAAACAGCTGGGATCGCGCCGTCGATCTCCGTGCGTCTCGCCTGGGCTCCACGTGCACCTCCAGCTGCGTCTGCAAGATCAGCCGTCTCCAGATGTCTGTACGTATCCCTCCAAACTCGAAGGGACCGGGCTGGCCCCCTCATCCAGCCATCCCACCTGATATGTGATCTCTCCCCCAACTGAAGGCCCTCGGCATCTCTGACCTGACCGTTCCAGATAAGCGGCTGGCGATCGATCTCCTCCTGACAGCTAGGAGGGGACTGAATGAGACTGAGGCGGAGCCGCCTCCAAACCATGAGGAGGCTACGAACGAGTGGGGAACGGGGCTGAGTGAGCGGGGCGGAAGTGAAGATCCACCTGAGGGACGGTAGCCACTCTCCACCTCGGCGCGGGACACAAGAACCGACTCCTTGCTGGAGTAACATCTTCCACGTCTGCCCCCCCCGGGGTCAAACCGCGGCAAGCTTGCCTAACAAGGCCTGACTCTGAAGCTCTGGATCGATGACCCCCAGGCCACCCTCAGCTTCCGGAAGAATGACTGTCTGCCAAGCAACCCTGGCTCTGGTATCTCTAAGACCATCCTCCCCGGACCAAAGGAAGTTCCGAACCAGCCTCCTGAGCTGTGCCACGCTGGATCTCGAGAAGCACCAGCAGGAAGCCACATACCAAGCCGTGGCTAGGAGGACCTGGTTAACTACCAGGGCACGACCTGCAAAAGAGAGCTTAGCAGTGCTCCAGAAAGCCAGCTTTCGTCGGATGGAATCTACCACCGGGAGAAACTGCTGAGCTGGCGTGATGTCTAGGCCAACCTGAAAGCCAAGGTATCTAGCTGTCTGTCCCCGTGGAATCCATCTGAAACCCAGAAATCGCCCCCACTGAGAACACGCCCCAGGGTCTGTGAGAAAACCAACTGATTTGTTCCAGTTGATTTTCGCACCAGCGGCCGAGCAGAAGACCTCCAGGGCCATCCGCACCCTCTCTAGCATCCTCTCATCGTCCTGGACATATAGGGCTGTATCATCTGCGTACTCCGAGTCCAAAAGCTCCGTGTCCTCCCGGAGTGGAAGGCGAACACCCCTGATCCCTGTGGACCTCGCCCGAAAGTAGTAAGTCATAGCCTTGGCGAAGAAGAGAAACAGGTAAGGAGCAAGTAAGGAGCAAGGGGGTAGCCCTGATGCACTGATCTCTCCAAGCTAAAGCGCTCACCCATCCTGCCTCCAATGATGACCCTGCTGGACGCTGTCCTGTACAAAGCTGAGATACCCTGAATCCAACCTGCCGGGAAACCTAGCCGCTCCAGAGTCCCCTCCAAAAAGGACTAGTCCACTCGATCATAGGCCTTCTCGAAGTCGAGAAGTAGAATGGCAAGGTGTGATCCGCTGTGCTGAGCCCACTCCGCCGCCTCTGAAAAGGTGAAGACATTATCTAGGATACTGCGATCCTGGACAAAGCCTGTCTGAGTGTCATGGATGAGGTCTGGGAGTAGAGGCCGAACTCTGGCGCTGATCATCTTGGCGAGGATTTTGTAGGCAGTGGTAAGGAGAGTGATCGGACGCCACTGGCGGATCTCCTGTCTATCTCCTCCCTTCGGGATGAGGCAAATCAGTCCCGAGGAAAGGCTCTCTGGCATCTGACCGTTGCTGGAAATCCTCTGCAGAGCTGCAAGGAGGGGCTGATGGATCTGGTCCCAGAAGGAGGTGAAGAATGCCCGGGATAGCCCATCCTCACCTGGGCATTTCTGTCCGTCGAGGGTCATCAAGGCCTCCAACATCTCATCCGTGGAGAACGGTGCCAACAGCGTCGCCTGCATGCTAGGCTGTACCAGGGAAGGGGTGTGCCTCCACACCTCCTCACGGGCACGTCGAGTACGAGGGGCAAGCGGCTCATGCTGGAAAAGGATCTTGTAGAAGTCAGTGGCCAACCCCAAGACCTCTCCCGGATCCGTAATAATGTGTCCCTCCGCTGTCCTGAGACTCCGAAGCTGATCACCTGCAGCTCTCTGACCATGCGACCTGAAGAACTCCCTGCACATCCGGTCACCCTTCCGGGCCCAGAAGGAGAGAGAGGCGTGATAGGAAAACTCTGAGCGACGCTGGAGTGTCTCCTCAAGAAGGGCTCGGGCTCGAAGGGCCTGGATCCGGAGCTCCTCCGAGCCCGGGGAAGCCTGCTGGAGTCGCTGAATGGAGGCGAGGTCCCTCCGAAGAGCTCTCTCTCTGCCCCACCACTCCTGTCGAACCTGTAGGGCTGCGAGCTGGCAAATCTGGCTGGACTCTTGCAAAGCCTGCGCCACCGAATCCACCAAATCCACGCCCTCACCCCAGTCTCTGTCCCAAAGACTGCAAATACTGCTGCGTACGTCCTCCCTCGAGAAAATGGAGTCGGGAATCCGGCAAGAGCGGGGAGGAAGGGTCTGAGCTGTCGAGTCTAATGATAAGAGCACAGGCGCATGGTCGGAGAGTGTCGTCCCTGGAACTATACCCGCCTGACCGCCTCTGCTGATGGCCCAGTCACTGACATAAAATCTATCCAGCCTCTCCAGGAGTCTACCTCCTTCCCTGCGGAAGCCCCACGAGAAGTCCAGGCTCCCGTGCCACCGTCGGAAGGACGGGTCTCGCCAACTGTCCCTTCCTCCTGTCGCAAAGATAAAGGAATCCCAAGCAGACTGCTCAGCCTGAGACATGCCTGTAAACTCCGGTCCTCTACCCTGCTGGTCCTCCAAGGTCTCCAGATTGTTGAAGTCGCCTCCAACAATCCAGGAATCCATGTCTGGGAGAATCCCTGTAAGTGTCCAAAAGGTAACTCTACAACGGAGATCTGTGGGAGCATAAATGTTGAGAACTCCAACTCTGGAGCCCTCCAGATCCAGGCCTACCCAAAGGGCACGGCCTGGTATCAGCGTGCCATGACCGAAAACTCCCTGGGCTAGCTGCTCGCCCACGGAGGTACAGACACCACCACTCCTCCCCATAGCGCCGATCGAGGGCTCCCAAAAAGTGTGAGAGCGTCCAGGGAGAATCTTCCCGCATCTACGGGAGTGAGCCGCAGAAAGCTTGTGCTCCTGGAGCAGAAGAACATCCAAACGACCAATCACTGCTGTCTGAAGTTCCTGTCTCAAGATGAGCTTCCTGGGACCACGGGTGCCGGAAGAGTGAAACCCGTTCACATTCCAGGATACGAGGTGTAGGCTCATGGTGAGGACTGGGAGGCTGCGAACAACTGTCTGCTCGCGGTCGAGGTCGAAGAAGAAGCTGACATGTCGGAGTGGAGGCGCTGACGCTTATGGGAAGGTTTGGAGGGGGAGGTGGGGTCGTCTTGCCCATCCTTCAACACCTTCAGCAAAGGCGAGAGACCTTTGGTACCATGAGCGAAAGCTTTCTCGAGCCAACTCGAGATCTCTGAGGTGGACATACCATAGAAGGCGCGGAGTTTCTGAGGAGTCCAGGCTCTGACATCTTGGGGGAGGGGCCAAGACAGGGGGGCCTGAGGATCACAATCAGTCTGAAGCGTTTGGCGGCGCAACGCCACCGCAGGCGCACGTCACCCTCGGACCACTGAGTCTCGAGAAGCTGCCCACCGGACGGGCCTATCCAGGAGCAAACCTGAGCATGTGTCTGCTCCCTGAGAGCCTCCCAGACCGAGTCGTCTGTCCAGGTCTCGGTGCCGTCACTAAGGAACGTGAAAGCAAAGCTCGGGCCATCCCTAGGGGCCAAGGCGGCTAGCTTCCCATCCGCCCCTTTGCGGAGCAGGAAGATACTGATGTCGAGGCAGGCAGGGAAGGTCCCGAGGTCGGCCACATCCAAGTAGTCCCAGGGGCCAGATCTGTAAAAGTCGCGGGGGAGCGCTCTCTCCTGAAGCTGAGGCCCGTCAGAGTCTGCCACTGAGGGGCTAGCGGACGGAGAGGCCTGCACCGGTGATGGTGTAGACTCAGGGTGTCCTGCCAGCGGAGGGGGAGGGGGAGGAGGCTGGGGAATAGGCAACTCAGACTCCTCGGGGGCGACTAGCGGGGGAGGAGGAGGGGGAGCGGGGGCTGCCCTCGGCTGAGGAACCGTCTGTGCATCTAGCTCGGCGGGAGGGCTAAGAGAAACGGGGGGGGGAGAGGGATGGGGATGCTGAGAAGGAGGGGGAGAAGACTGAGGAGGACGAGGATGGGGCTGAAGCTGCGGGTCGGGAGATATGGGGGGCAGATGTGGGATGGATTGGGGCTGAACGAGAAGAGGCTGGGGAGAGGAGGAGACGGGGACCTGAGGCTGTGGAGGGCGGACTACTGTCGAAGAAGATGCTCTCCCAGATCCCTGGGGCGGCTGCCTGTCGGGACTCTGAGGGGTGCAGCTGCAGGTTGGGTAGCTTCGGCCTCTTTGCCTTTATCAAAAATCTTCTTGTTCTTTCCTCTTTTCCTTCTAACCTCAGTCCAGCCGCCAGCTAGCTCTGGTCCAGGCTCCGGCTGCCTCTGCTCCTCCTGGCGTGGCTGCCCTGAGGGGGGGGAAGGGGGCGGAGAGGGAGGGGGGCGGGGGAGGCCGAGAAGAGCTGGCGAATCGTGGACACACAGCCGCCAGGTGCCCAAAGCCGTGACACCTCAGACACTGTCCTGGCTGTCCGGTGACCACCATGCTCTGGGTGACGCTGCCGGCATCTGTCACGATCTCGATCACTGCTGGGAGAGTCGCAGGATCCGCCACCGCCACATGGACTCGGGAGCTCCTACCGTAGTCACCGCATCAGCGAAAGTATCGTGCATAACCCAGCCAAAGTGGGAGCCCAGGTCCCTGACAATCGACCGCAGCTCAACAACAAGACCTGAAAAAACAAGCGTCACTGGATGACGAGGTATACGAAATCGAGTATCAAAATCCGCTGCGCTGAATCCACGGTACCACGGGACTATCATGATAATCTTTCCGTCCATTGACGTGGGAGAGCCAGCAATCAAGTTGCTCGCCGCTTTTGCGGTGGAGAGTTTGAGCCAGAAGATGCCCCTACCCATAAGGGCCACCTCCTCAATATGGCCGTCCTCTAGCCTGAGAGTGGACTGGAGCCAGTCCCTGATGGCTGATCTGGAGGGGGAATGTCCAATGACTCTGCCATACACAGAGGTAAGGGCAAAGTCATTGGCAACCTCCTGAACCCGAGATGATTGTCGCTCTGTCAGGATGACGCGGTAGGCATCTGGAGAGGGAGGGTCCGTCTGGGCCTCCGGTTCCGGGCAAGGAGCCGCCATACCGCCAAGACAAATTGCGAGGCTTCCGGTGGGGAATAGGCTGCCACCCAAAAAAAGGGGGGATAGAAGCGGAAGGGTGGAGCCTGGGTGTGGCGGGAAGGATGGAGGGCGGAGGCGGAGGAGGCGGGAAGGGAGGGCAGGAAGCAGAGGTGGCGCGAGGTGAAGAAATGTGGGCGGGGAGCGGGCGAGGCGGAACGAAAGTGGGGGCGGGGGGAAGGCGGAGTGGGACGAGAGGGCGAGCGGAAGGCGGAGGAAGTTTTTTTTTTTTTTTTTTTTTTTTCCGGCAGAGCGAGGGGGCGGGGGGGCGGAAGCGGAGGGGGATGCAGGGGTGGGAAGGGCGGAGAGGCGAGAGGGGCGGGGGCGGGAGGCGAGGGGTGAGGGGGACGGGAGGCGGGGGTGAGCGAGGTGGTAGCGGGGTGGGTGGAGCGGAAGGGGGGGGGGGGGCGGGCGGGGGGGGTGTGTGTAACGGAGCGGGGAAGGGAGGGGGTGAGCGTAGCGAGGGGGGTGAGGCGGAGGGTAGTGAGGGGGGTGAGCGGAGGTGCGAGAGGGGGGGGGTGAGGTCGGAGGGGGGTGGAGCGGCGGTGAGGCGGGGATGGCGAGGGAGGGCGAGTGCAGTCGCGGGTGAGGGGGTCGGTGAGGACGGAGAGGGCGAGGGGGGCGGTGAGGGCGGAGGCGAAGGCTAGGGGGAGGTAGGAGTACGACGGGGGGAGGGGAAGCTCGCAGGAGCGAGATGGATGTGGAGCTAGCTGGCCAATCGAATTAAAGCGGCTTCTACATTCATGAAGTGGTTCGAAAGTGGAGGCGGTGAAGTGTTCTATTAAGTGAACTATCCTACACAGTGGGAACTCTCTTTGTCCAGGGCACGAGCTTGTGTGTGTGAGCTGCTCCTATGAGAGTCGTCATATACCTTCCTTTTCTCTAATAGTCTTGGTAGTGAGCAGCTGCTCATAGTAGGGTCCATAGTCTGTTCTTTTGGGTCTATTGTAAGCAGCAGCCAACCCGGTAGGGGTGAGCTGCAATTCCATCCGATGTCTTGTGTCTTTGAATTAATACAAGGGTGTTTCGGGTCTTTGGTAGAGTCGTTGATTTCCAGTTCTCTTCGTTGATTTCGAGTCTTTGGTAGAGTCGTTGATATCGTGTTCTTGAGTATTGGTAGCGGTGTTGATTCAAGAGGAAGGGAGTAACCATGAACAATATCGCAGAGTTTCTGTGTTGTTTCTCTCTTGAAAGGTATTATTTCACGTATCATTTTACATGGGAGGTTCAACATTGAATCTGGGTAAAGGCCGTTAGATTCATACGATGCATGCTTGGGCACTGATGACGACATAAGTGTTGCTTTACTTGCTAAGTATGTCTTCCTTTTGTTTTTCAAAAAAGTTTTTGTTACCTCTTTTTTCTTTTCTTTCGTATTCTTTTTTATTTTGTGTGTAGAATTTTGGACTTCAGAACAACAGAAAATCTAAAATTTAAACGCCTAAGCAAGCAAGATACGAGGAATCATTGTCCACAAATAACAGGCTTCTTCCTCGATTCCTTCTAAATCATCCTTGCAGGATCGTCCATATCTAAAAGCAACCCTCTTGCCATGACATGTCATATAGTCATACGTATAGCTTTCAGAATCATTAGTATCATAATTCTTCCTTGAATGGCCAACCCATCTTACAGCTTCCCCTACGAGGATAAAATTTCATGAGGTTAGTTACCAGGTTCGTAAAATACATATTAGCCAAGGCCCAAGAGACAAGATCAATGTTTATACTCCTGATGACAACAGATATTAAGCCCTGCATTTGCAGAGGACCGCTTGCACTAGAAAATGAACAATGGCTATGTGCCAGGAAAAGATAATAAAGTAGCATCTGCAAAAATACATGCAAACCTGCCTTTGTCTAATTGCTATATATAACTACTCTGAGTTTTGATTTGAAATATGCTTGCCAATCCAGATGCCAAAACACACTAGCGTTCACGCTACCTAGTTGAGCACACTTTGATTTATCTTTACAAACCCACAAAGAATCTTGGTCAGGTTATGTTGTGCTATGGCAGCTAACGTTCAACATGGGATAGAATAGTTTGTTGCAGTCTTTCCTAACCAGAAAGGAAAACATAGTTTTCCCAATCTAGTATTCCATTGATGTTTTGAGTCTCTTTACTGCAACCTTATATAATTGAATTTATATTGGGTGAAAGGATCTTAGTTAAGTATTTCTGACAAACACAGGATTAATTTTGTCAAAAGTCTCTTTACTGCAACCTTATATAATTGAATTTATATTGGGTGAAAGGATCTTAGTTAAGTATTTCTGACAAACACAGGATTAATTGTCAAAAGGTCTGCAATCCCACTGAGCTATCAGAAGTATTGAATGTACCACAGTTTAACATTCGGAAGGAAGAGCGATAGAGGTCATTCTTTGTGGGTTTGTAAAAGATAAATCAAAATGTGCTGAATGAGGACCTGAAGGCTAGTGTGTTTCTGAATAAGCAGTTAACATTTGGAAGGAAGAGTGACACAGGTCATGATGGGAAGGTGGCTTAGGACAAATTTCAATGCAGTAAGGATAGGTGAAGGTAAGTCACCACTCAGTACTAAGATGTGCCATAAAGGCACCACCCACCAATGCAACAACAATACCAGGAACTGATCAGTATGGGCAAACTTTGCTTTCATCAAGGAGACCCAGCCTGCCCGCCCCCGCCCCCCATTTTGACAACATTCCCACCTTGCTAGCAGGTGCAGTGTATAGTAGGATTTCTTAGCTCATAGTTCATGAATATTAACAAAATTTAACTGCCATATTCAATCCCCAATTTTACGCCCAAGCTTCTCATCAGCTTGCTGTAGGAGAAACTACAGGATAATGGTGTGCTCCGATTACCATCATTGACTGGCAGCAAATATCAAGATGGATCCAAGAACATGCCCAAACGCATCCTCTAAAAACATAACATGGTGCAGTTTCAATCTCATGATAGTCACTCATAAGGTTGGAAACCATAAACTCCATCACGCATAGCAAGGACTAGCTACTATGACATCCCCACTGATGTCATCAGCGCCCAACAGTGGGTGTAGACCATAGTATAAACATACGCTTTCACACATACAAATCCACACACCCGCACATACTTGAGCACCCATTTATAAAGAGTCTTTGTACTGAGTTTTGTCGGCACTCAGGAGGTGAAGGGCAAACTCAGCCATGATGAAGGCTAGCACCAAAGGAGAAGGCTAATAAAAAAGAAGTCAAAATTTGAACAATCAAAGAGTGTCAAAGCATTTGCAGGAACAGACAACTAAATTCTCTTCAACTCAAGGCAGCTGGAGCAAATCCTAATTGAACATGCCAAAGCCGAGTAGGTATGATGAATTGTGCCTGAGTGACGATTCACAACACCAAGAAGATTGTTGAATGAAGATTACAACCTTAAAATCCTTGAGATGTCCCAAGACGTTTTGTTCTACATGGCAATCATTTTGCTTTTACTTTCATCTGCATCGGATTATTTTGGCAAATGAGACCACGGAATCCTTAGAATATGCAGCATGGGATGAAAATGTATGTGTTTGTTTTACTTGGCATATGCTTTAGGTGGAGCACCGCGTTCAGGAGATAAAACATGCAAAAATGCTACATATAAACTCACATATATCGAGCAGGCAAGCAGCAGTGCTAAACACAAAAAGGCACATGTACACAAAGAATGTATTGTTTTGGACACGCACCATGGAGGCTGTGCTAAATATCTCATTCATTCCATTCACAATGTATCAGATTTATACAAGTCTCCCTCTAAAGCCCCCTTTGAGCCTCTAGATTTGTCCACGTATTTACAATCATTCTGACCTGTACAGATTGTCAAAACATGAAGTAACAGAGAGACATAAATGACATAATTCCACAAATGATACAGGCCGTATTTACCCTTCCTTCACTTCTCAAATTTTCCTCTTTCAGCTCGGATTTTGCCCTTAAATATTGATGATATGACTTCAAAACCTCGTGGTGATCCATGCTCCTGCAACAGCTTAAAGCTTCCTTTAAAACAAGGAGGCTGTGCCTTCCATTGAGATGTGCCCCTGCCATATCTTCAAGCTGCATGCTGAGCTCCGTGATCTTCAGAGAGCCTTTTAAATCTTCTTCCACACCCGTGTTGACGAGTTTGCACTTCAGCACAACGTTGCATTGGACAACTTTGCGAGATAACAGCCTATGTGCAGGAAGAATTGATCCGAAACGCACCATAAAATCTTTGTCACTAGGCCAGTGCCGCTGCCCACCCAGAGGCCTCCAACTCGAGAGGTTAGCCATTCGCAACGTCTTCTTGTCGACAAGAATCCAGCTCACCCGAATGTCATCCCACAAGGCTTTCCAGAACCGGCCATCCTTCCTTTCCTTCTCAATGGATGTCACTGCTGGCAATCCTTCGCTTATGACAACAGAACTTGGAGACGCCCTATCTTCATCTTCGTCGCTGTAGCTTAGCACATCAATCCTGAACGGGCAGTTCGAAAACCAGCCATGAAAGTCACCTGCCCGTGGAATCCCATGTAGAACTTTGGACACAATGGAGCTTCCTCTAAAGACGACGTCGACAATGGAAATGAAATCATCGGTGGACGTCCCAGAAAGCTCCTCAATCATGTCATCTTCGTCATCAGACCAGTCTTCCGCATCTTTCAGAATAGAATCGGAGTCGTCGAAGACGGCAGGCGATTTGTTGACAATAAGAGGGAAGCATTCACGGTAGAACTTTCCAAATCCTCCGAGAGAAGAGATTATAGACCTCACTTCTGGGTCTTTGGTAGAAGGCCACTGCGAATTGCACATTCTCTCCCAGATCTTCTCGTCGCCAGAGATGGAGTGGAAGACAGAGCTGGCGCAGGCTGCGGTAGCGAGAGTCACGCCATCCACCCTACTGAGGACTTCGAAAAGAACATCAGGGTTAATGGGCATGCCGGATTGGTGCTGTCCTCCGATCATTGCGAGCTTGAGGAACAGAATTCAAAACCCAGGAAGGGAAGAAAACAGGGATGCTAAAGGAATGGAAGAAGAGATGATCAAGGGAGAGAGGAAGATCACTTGCAGCAGCTTATGCTTGCAATTCCGCCATTCTTCTCATCCCCAATTCCGTTCTTCTCACCCCCAAAATGCACCACTCAAAATCGCTAATGGGTCGCACCAGCTGCCACTCTTCTCAACAAAAAAATCGCTCAAGTGATGGGATGAGCTGCTCAGAAACAGGAAAAGCAAGAAGATGTGGGAAGAGTGAGAAGGGGAGGGGGAAGGAGGAAGCTAATAAGCAGAGGAGGAAGGTGAAGCTGGGAGGGTGATGCAACTGATATGGTGTCGGAAATCCAAAGCTCTATATATAAACTCACACAAAATGAGATGCAGTAATCCAATGCGTCAGGAAAACAACCGCCTGGCTTCCACTAGAAGGGAGCTCAAAATTCCAATGGGAACAACCAGAAATTGGAGCTGAGGCTGCTGAATTTGCTCCGATGGAGCCCCCAAGAAACTAGCTGATTGTGAGCATGCAAGATAGAGATACCCGTGACAAGGAAGACGTGTGTGAGCTTGAAACTTTAAAGCATGTGTCTAAGTATCTCTGAATTTTTTGTTGATTTGCCAATTTGCAACAACAACAATCATGTGAGGTCCAAAGCATCTCATCTCTCTCTCAATTTGTGTTTTGTAATGCTTGTCTTGGGAATCCATGAATGGAGAGGACGGCAGAGACAACTCACACGTGTGTGGTGTGAAAGGAGCTAGTGTAGCTACAAGATCTTGCACTAGCAAAGGCTTATCAAGCCACTACGGCCAATTCCCTTTTTTTTTTTGGCCTACCACGTGTCACGGGGAAGCCTTATTGATGGCCGCCCAACTTGGAGAAGCGAAAGTAATTTCGAATCCATTTTTGGTCCCATCTCTAATTTCTTTCTCTCTTTCTATTTCAAGGCAAGGCCCCTGCCCCCCCCCCTCTCTCTCTCTCTCTCTCTCTCTTCCAAGGTGTGCATATGAGGCAGGCCTTATGAATGCTTTATGAGCATTCATCTTGTTTTTATTCACTTGTATCAGAGTGATGGTTGTGGTTTTGAGATGGGAAAAAAAATTCATTGTTTGTGCTCTGTTACGTGTTAATTTGTGGTTGGTGCACTTGTAGAGTATTGATGATTTTGGATCCCCTAGGCTATTCGCATTTACCCCTCTTTCCACACTCTTAATCTCCTTCTTCCTTTTCACCTTGGGGCCTCCAATTTTGTGCTCTATCTTTGCATTTCACTCATGCATAGCACAGGTAAGCCTATTGAATGATAGATATATCTTTCATCTTGTTGATATCTTTTGTATCATTTGGCCTTGATGGTCATAGGGAAGGTACCTAGGGAGGCATGCAAGCAAGCAGCGTTAGCCAGGAGCCTATCATGTCGAACTTCCCGAGCATCAAGGGCAGTAGCAAGGAGGAAAAGCAAATGTGACAGGGGTCATTCCAAACAACCGGCCATGGCAGCAACCAAAGATCCAATTTCACAAGTTCAGCCAGGTATCCCCCAAGCAGTAACCTTGATGCTTGCACTCGTCCCTTTAAACACTCTACAGGCAAGTTGCAATCACATTGACAAATGTGACTATGTTCAACAAAAGGACATTTCAAAATCATGTTTTTAATAGAATTGTATTCATAGAGGGGCGCCATTAAAAACATTTTGACAACAAGTTATAGCTGTGTAGAGAAATTTAAACATACATATAAGGCCTTAAAAATATCAACATCGAACAACGTGATATACAAGGTTTATATACAATGATTGCCCCTAGTTTGAACAATCCCCTCAAAGACTTAGTATCCCATACCTTTTAGCTCTCCCTCCCCTCGTGCATCGGTTTGCAACACAGATCATCCTTGTGGGTCGCCCGCCTCCATAGCTCTACTTCACAATGGACACCCCCTATGCTGGTTCTTTTCTCTCACTACCCATCATCTACTACTTCTCGCTCCATGTTTCCTAGCCCCTCATATTGCTCTTAGAAAGCTTGCACAATCGACACCATATGGGTGGTCTGTGGTGCTGTTTTTAAAAAATGTGAATGTAAGAAATTTTGGAAAACCTTCCACTTTTGAGCTAAAAGATAGGTTAACTTGAGGAGGGTAGCCTACCTTGTTAGAAGAGGCTTTGCTTCCACATGAGGGAAACCTTTTAGAAATATAAGAAAATACAGCCTAAGCAATTCTTTAAGTATTAGTAGATTCATTCATTACTCCAATGCCGCTCCACCTTCCACATCAATGTATGGCTACAAGGAGCCAAAGGAATCCATGCCACCACTACATACATCATAAAAAATCAAACGCCAAGTCATGTCAAACAATGGCATCCAAAAGAACCTTTCGCATATAAAATTACAAGTGGCCTTTTTATGCCAAAAGTCACCAAAATTAGTAGGTTTTCCTACTAAGGGTTCTTTCTTATACTAAATCTTAAATTTTTTAGTCTTTTATCCTTGGAATCTAGTATCCAAAGTTTAACATGCTTGTTTTGCCAATGTGGATAAGGGCCTTTTCCCACCTACTGTTATGTATGCTTAACATATCCAATTCGATTAACTTAAAGACAAGTCTACCCAAAACAATTATATTCCCACTGGTACCCACTATGCTATGCACTAGGTGGGTACCAGTTCGATTAACTTAAAGACAAGTCTACCCAAAACAATTATATTCCCATTGGTACCCACTATGCTATGCACTAGGTGGTCTCAACTAAAACTTTCGGGGCTTTTTTCGTACAAAATGGTTTATTTCATCAATCCAATTCTATTCTTCAAAGTTAAGGTCACAATTTCAAGACCTTTCAAATGAGTACCCATGTCTTATAGTTCTAAGTTGAACTTGACCATAACAAGAATCTTGATTAAAGTGGCATTTCCCACTCTTCACCCTTAACCCCGATAAATTTCTACATTTGAACTTCTTTCTCTTCTCAAAAGTCCTTAAAGTAACTCACTTGGGGGGGTTAAATTTACAAGCATTTTAAAGAAGCTGTCAAGAGATTTAAGTTGACTTTCTAAGACAATTATGTGAACGCTCCATTAATAAGCCTTAGATAGTGATCCCTACTGTAGTGGGAATAGGCTCTAAGAGATTGTAGCTATTAACTCGTTGATTTGTTGACTGGACAAGTGATCCCTCAACCATCCCATTCAAAAAGTAAATGATGCACTCCATCGACCAAAGTTCTCCCCTTCATAATTTGCAATTCTATGTCTCATCTATGAAGCATCACCTTTATCTCAGACCTATACTCATAATTCAAGGAGAAAAATGTACCCTTATTTTTTCCAACCTCTTCCAAGTAGTGGGCATTGTAGTGTAGCAAACAAAATTGATGTAATTATGATGTGCATGATTTCTTCGAGCTTAGTGTGTCTTATTCACTTAGTTTTACACTTCTAGTTTATAAAATTTTATCCCTAGGACTTGTAATCAAAACTCCAAATTGATGAAGCTACTTCACATGAAGTATGTGTTCTAGAACATCAATGTGACTATTCCACAGTTTTTGTTCTCTTGTTCATGCAGAATCCCAAAAATACTCATCTACATGTATAAAAGGGTTCTTAGATATCCCAACCATGCATGGGGTTATGGACTTAAGAATGATAGATGAGTAGCTCTAAACTTTATGGATCTATTCATGTAGATTGGGCTGGGAGTGTGAATGATAGAAGGGGTACTAATGATTTTATGTTCAATCTTGGTGCAGAAGCCTTGTCACTTGCACTATCACTTCATCCCTAAGAAATTCCTTGGCCATGATATATATTGTTCATATTCCGATACAAGAACAAGTTGTAGATATCTTCACCAAACCACTCTCCCTCAATAAATTTAGCTACTATCAACATCAACTTGGTATTTTATAGATGTAGGCTACAACCTAAGGCAATGACGGTACACTAACAATGTTACCACATGAATACAAATTACGCCAAACAAGTAAAAATCGAGCTAAATCAGTTCATCAAAGCAAGCTTCATTTATGTTATTGATATGAGTGATTGGTTGTTCCCCATAGTTGTGGTCCCAAAAACAAATTAAAAGCTTTGAGTATGTGCGGATTATTGGAAGTTGAATGCTCAAGCCACAACAAATCCATGCCTGCTTCCATTCATAGAGAATATATTGGACCAATTAGCTAGATACGAGTTGTACAGTGGATACAAGTTACAACTAAATCTCAATCATCAAAGGAAGACCAAAAAAAGATGGCCTTCATCATCGAGTGGGGTGCCTACACTTGTAAGGTCATGCCATTTGAGTTAGGAAATACACTATCTACATTCCAATTGATTGTTGAGAACTTCAAGGATGCTCTCACCTAATTGCTTGTAATTTATTTAGCTGATATCTACATTCCAATTGATTGTTGAGAACTTCAAGGATGATCTCACCTAATTGTTTGTACTTTATTTAGATGATATCTACATTTATAGAAATGAAAATAATCGTCTATATTGTTTGAAGAAATGCTTTAAGAGTTTTTAGACGCACGCACCTCACTAAATCCTTTAGGTGGCTTTTTATGTGAAGTCTAGCATTCTACTCCGTCAATTAGTGTCTTGAAATGAAATAATGACCAAGCATATTACACAGTCTCTTAGTGTCTTGAAATGGAACAATGATGACTGATCAATCCATTGAGTGGATGCTCGAGCCGAGCAACCTCTCAATGATTATTTTTACCACTAATATATCATAGATTTTGCTAGAGTAGCTGCACAACTACATGTGTTCACTAAGAAAGAAATGAAGTTCTAATGGATTGATGCCCAAGTTGCAGATTACAAA